>NW_017300267.1:1180462-1192151 GCF_001594075.2 Trachymyrmex cornetzi
CTCTCTCTCTCTCTCTCTCTCCTCACTCACCGCTTCTGAAGGGGGTGTCGTTGTGCAAACATGCTGCTATAATGGGATCGTTCTCTGTCTGTCGCGCCAACCGCGACATAGATTCGTCTTTCTCGCCCTCTCGGGGACTCGTTTCGTCCGCGTTGATACGCAATATCCGCGAATATCGCGCCTAACAGATTTCAGCACCCTATTGCGCGACGCGGAAGATGACTTTTGCGAAATGAGGATCTGCCGTCACGGCGAAGTAGAAGCCAAACAAATAGGAGAACAACTTGGGGACGAGCAATTATAGTCTCAGAATTGGTTCACGTATAGTACTTTCCGATTTTGGCATATTGAAAAAATTAAAAATACGAAATTTTATTCTAATTGTTTTGGATTAAATGTGACACGTAAAAAGTAATTAGACTTCCAGAATTAAATAAATAATATTTACAGAAATTGCAGTAATTCTTTATACGGAAGGATAATATTTCTTATATATACATATATTCATATATATATGTGAGTGTGTTTTATATATATATATTTTTTTAAATATGTATGTTTAGCAAAAAATATAAGTCTTTCGCGAATATATATATATTTTTTTTGTTTTGAATATATTTCCATACTAATATCTCAATAATCCATTGTTGCCAGAATATTTTTCTAATATAAACAGTATATGAGATGGCTCGGTGAGCGATTAAAGTTTCCGTTTATTATTTCGACACGTTTCAAGATAAAAGACGAAAGGATTGCGCGTGGCTTCTGTCTCGATCGGCGAATATGCACGGTCGTGCAGCTCGAAATCCCTCATACCTCATACGCTTCAGCGATTCGCGTTCTCTGTAACAACTGTTACAATGCCGCCGATAATAACAACAACGACGACGGGTCCTGCTTTTAAAGGCGCGGGCATAGATTCATAGGATCGCACCCCTGGCCACATTGTGCCCCGGCGGGATTATAGGGGGTTATGTGAGGGGGAGTATTACGGGGGACGAAGAAGGCGAAGGGAAGAAGGGGCAAATCACAACGCATTCGCGAGCTTGCGGCCTACGAGGGGTTGCTTTTTGTCCCCCCTTCCCGGCCTCTCTGTCGTCCCTTTTCCGGAGAGAAAAACCTACGTAGATGTGCGCATCTTTCGGATAGTCATGCGTATATGTATATGCGTGTCCCGTTTGTAACCGTAACGTGTAAGTATGGACGAAAAGTCTATACGTGTGCGCGCGTTGTCCTGCGTGTATTCACGCACAAGATATATATACGAACACTCTCTACTCGCGCACATACAAGCAAAACCAACTATTCGATCTCAGGGGTGAAAACAACCCTACGACGAGCTCTGATTCGCGCATGCGTTCCGGCGAACACCGTGGCCACCGAGAATCCCAGGGGATGCTCCAATACACGCGTGACGGGACGTCGCGCTCGTACACGCGCTCCTCCCTTCGGGTCCTTGTTATTGTTGCGATTTAATGAAATGTTACGCCCGCTCGCCCGCGATTACTTTCCCATTGCACCGATTAACTCCCCATTCGGTCGGTCTCGTCTCTCGTAGCGGGACACTGGGACATCTTTCCTCTCCGACAATCCCTGGGGCTGCTGCTTCTATTGGAGACTTTGTACCTTGTTGAAATGTGTGCCGACATCGTATGATACTTATCAGGGAGTTTAATTGATTTCTAAACCACAATGTTTTTGGATATCCATAAAATAATAAAATATCATAAAGATATCTTAAAAATCGCTGAGAATTGTATTCATGGATCTGTTGATAATCTCATAGCATCTTGCGGTTCTTCTATTCCAGGTTTGGTTCAAGAATCGCCGAGCCAAGTGCAGACAGCAATTACAACAACATCAACAACAGCAACAGCAGCAGCAACAGCAACAGCAGACCCCTCCGTCGAAGGGTTCGCCCAGATCAAATCAGAATCACAGCAACAGCAGCACCGGAAGCAGGATATCGACGAGCTCGTCGACGACGCCTAGTAGGCGATCTTCCCCAGATTCACCGGTGCAAGGTAGGGACGCACCAGTAGCAGGAAACTCACCTCTATCGACCCCGCTTCTGTCAACCCAATCGACGTATCCTCGGAATGTTGGAACGACGCCAACCGGTGGCAGCGGGGCCAACAGCAATCTGACGACCCCGTCGCCGCCGCTGACACCGAGCTCCAACCAACTGCAGCCATCGTCCTATCCAAGTGCGATGAATCAAATTCATCATGGCGAGACTTACAGCTTCGGCTGGAGCTCGGCGGGGTCCGCTTCTGTAAATCACAGCCAATACGCCGGTCAAGGTTACAACGCTTACGCTCAAACCTCGAGCGTATACGGTGGCGACTATTATCAGGCTCAGATCCCCCACATGCACCATAGCCCGCAGACTAACTACCATCATCCGCAATATCATCCTAACATGACGCTCACCCCGTCCATGTCACATCTGACTAGTCATCACCTGAATCCAGTGACTAGTCAGACGCAAGCTACTAGCAACGATATAGCGGCTGGAGTATAGCGGTCCAGCAGGTCCTCCGGGATCTTTCAGCGGGGTCAGGAAACCGCGAGCACGGCCGGCACCTCGATGCCCTATCATTGGCGACTGAACACGGCGATTTGTCACGAGATCAACGGTAATCTGGATTCCGACGACAATTGATCGCACAGGAGAGGGACTTCGCCAAAGCAACAGTAGATATGCTCCAGACTTGATGGGTATGATAATTCGAATCATTGCGCGAATTAGTTACACAAACTTTCTGCATCCGGAATGGACTGTGACGACAGATATTAACTAATATCGCAACAATCGCGTACGTATTTCACTAAACTTAAAGAAACAATAATGTTCAAGGTGATCTAATTTTAATTTGGTATCATTTTATAATTGTTTCAAAGAATCTTCTCAGACAACGCACATGCGAATAAAGTTGAGAAGCAAACTATAAAAATATACAGGATGAATCTCACAGTATTTGTGCGGGCAATATCTCTTTTATCTATAGCAAAGCGAAATTTTTTAAATAAAATTATATATTATGTTCTTTTTACATAAATTAATTTCTGCAATAGTATTTTTCTAGGCGAGCGACTTTCATATATTGTTCTACACATAAAGATTATAGTGAAATAGAAAATTTAGTAATTCAACAAGATACACGGTATTTAATTTCGAGTATGTAATTTCGTTCATCAACATCATTGTGCAGACAAAAAGGAAAATTTTACAAAATATTATTTAACTAATTAATTGTTATTGTTATTTTGTGAATTTATTAATAAAGAAAACGTTATCTTTTCATTCATGAATTCACTTACAAATTATTATATAAACTTATTTTGGAAGAGCAAAATGTGAAATTTTCTCTTTAACCACAATTTTAATTTTATTCCAGAAAATATTCCGTATCATCATGTTGATATGTTAAATGTATTTTTTAATTTTTTTGTGTAATATTTATAGGTCACAAAATATGGATATTAATTATATCAACATGCAAATATTCAGTTATTTAGCCCGGCACAACAGTGTTCATTTTTCCGTTTCTCTTCTTTCTGCAATTTTTCATTACGAGACAGCTAAAATTATTTTTATCTCGTACTTTTTAGCCTTTTAAAATCAGCGTTACAACGGACAATATGTGTAAAATATATTTTTGAGACATCAAAAATATTATGCAACAATCAGTCTTTACAAATATTTTTAACGTAATACTTCACTGTCATTACTGAACAATGTCATGAAAGTTTATTGTTTTGAATTAATATCACCAACAATAAAACAACATTTGTTAATCTTAGGAATCGATCCTAAGTCGAGTACAGACAATCCAAAATCCTAATTCACATTTACCGAAAGGCAATTTTTACCAAATTGCATATCTTCAATGGCGAAAATTATTGTTCCTCTTTTCATATTTTTGCCACAATTCCGTCGAAAATAAAATTCACACTCGTAGCTCATATTTAACGCTGAACTCTAGATTGTCTGAATTTGAATTTTACTTAAATAAGACATACTTTGAGTGCAAATATTTTATACATATATTTGAATGAAGATAAGCGGATTTAGCAATAAATGTGAATTACGAATGTGCAACTTGATAAACGATGTCAGTCCATGGGAAAGTCGAATTTTATTTCCGAGAGAGAGTAGAAGGAACAAGATAGCAAGCTTATCCTTGTAAATAAAAATAAAAGGCTGTATTCATGGAAATTGTCATCAAACTTTCCATACAAAGCTTGTACACGTCACACATCGGAATTTATTTTAAGATCTAATCTATGATATTCTTTGCATTTTTAAGATTAAAAGACGAGTACTCATCACTGCCGTCTTTATCATTGGTATTATCCTTATTATTACGATTAACATAGATAATTATCCATATCAAATACGGCCATAGTAGCCAAGAAACTCTTGTAAATAGTTAATAATGAATATATGATCGCGCGTAAATATGAGAAAGAAAAGATATAAAAACTCATTCAGAGTTCTATCACGAGATATCGAGGATATTTCTATATATTAGAAAAAGAAGGAAAAGGGAGGGAGAGAGCGAGCGAGCGAGCGAGCGAGCGAGCGAGAGAGCGAGCGAGAGAGAGAGAGAGAGAGAGAGAATAATAATAATAATGAAGTTCTCGTCCCACAGAATCTTGTTATATAGTCGTTTCTTTCTATGGTACTCTTCGTCTGTTCGAGGGACTTAAACTTTATAAAAGTTCGCATTGCACTTTTTCGCGCGATAACTTAATTATCATAATGTGTTTTCTGATAAAAGACAGTAGTATATGCGAGAATGCCTACTTAATTGTGAGTGTATATTTCGTGTATACTATCTAATGTATATTATCCTGTAACATTACGTTAGACGATGTATAATTAAAGAATAAAAAAAAATATCATTAAGATTAATGATAGGAAGGCGATAAAATCATAATTATGGACACGCGTAGATCTAAGCTACTTTGTAATAATACGATGCAAATGTACATAAAACGTATATCTCTTGTAAGATACATGATTGTTCTATCATGTGCGAAGGGATCTTCCTACATCAGAAAAAAAAATATCGCATATTATTAATAAGTGGTGTCAATTACTTTCCCCGATCTTTAATCTTCCTAGTATTTCCGACAGATATCTATCGAGAGTACTGCCCGTTTGTTTTAGTAAATCGAAATTCTATCGCTTCTCGCATATGCGGCTTGACGTGCGGATTACATTTTGAATTGTATATCTGTGACAGAGTTCCCAGCACGCGATATGCAATCCCTCTTTCCATTTTGGCCTCGCAGCTTTATAGATCGCGAACCCAGTTCTTATTAATCACACTGATGTTCGCAAGACCCTACCGCCGCGGGCTGCAATTCTGCTAATGCACTTGAAATTAATTAACGTCAAAGCGACCGCACTTCGTTATTTGAACGGTTGCATATGTATCGATCTTGAACCATTAAGCCTATATTAATTACAAACTCGCGGTTGCGCAAGGTAATCGCGATGCAACATCGTCGCCATACGCACTCCCTGGTGTCTAATTTTTCTGCCATGCAAAATATGTGCGCGGATGCATTGCAGAACAGATAAAAGCAATTAAAAAATTTTCTCTTATCCACTTAATTTCTGAAATTAAAAGATCTACAATCCAGCTATATATGACATCTCTAAATCTAAAATGTATAATATAACGCTGTCATGCACTTAATTTAATTATTTACATATACACATAAAAAATGTAAGTATTAATAATTAGCCGATAGAAAGATAACGAGCTCTTCAGCACGTGATCTTGCAAACAAGAAGGAGGGAAGTACATCGATCATAATCATTAATTGCTAAACTCATCTCTTCTCTCGGTCCATTAGAAAATCACAGGTGTTATGGATTCTGTGGTGAATACGTTCACGTACCGAACAATGATAAAAGGGTGTGTCTATCAGTAGCGTATTTCTAATGGTCTAAACATCACAACACAAAGGACCCCATGCAAGCATGAAGGAGAGCGAGAGCCGCCCCTATATGTCCAACTAATTGGACAGATCGCGTACCTGTCTACCTTTTGACGACGTAATCCGGCATCCTTTCTAACTCATCAAATTAACGAGCTATAACGAATCGCTCGTTGCCCATGCACGCTTTGATGACCCTTTCGCATAATCGAGGCGCAAATCCTCCGCGACTTTCTCTTTAAAGAGGATATCTATCTCATGAAAAACACTCCAGAGCATGCCTTGACGCAATAGTTAAATCGTATCTTACATCATAACAGTGAACAATAATTTCACAAAAGTAATCATATAAAAACTTTTATTAATTCTCAGAGGCAAGAGAAATTAACAATTAATCCTTCGCAACTGATGGTGGATCTATTGGACCCATTCAATTATATTCTTTACATTACATCTGCAAATTTGAATTATTATTATTATTAAAATATACTTAATATTTATTCTTTTTTATACTAGTTATGTCATTTTGGTTCCTTCAAATTAATTAGTGCTTTTTAATCAATATAAATTAAACGAATCTGAGAACAGCGTCAGTAACTGTGTTATAGATTTTGACATCAGCTTCGGAGGATTAATGCTGGTTTCCACCAATTTAGATTAACTTTTATCTCGGTTCAATTTACTCTTCCTCTTTTTCTAATTTTTATAACTAGAAAATGATGAAGAGTAAATTGAACCGAAATTAAAATTAATCTACATTGGTGAAAATGGACATAAATTAGCTGTTCTAATGATGCTTGTTTAAAAGTTTCGAAAATATAGTGAAGCATGAAGGAAAGAAAATATAAAACGAGTCGACAAAGCTGCGTATGTCGAACACATGTTAAAAAGTTTTTCGCTGAATCTCAATTCTCAGGTCAGATCGAGATCGTATTCGTAAAGAAAGATACGGTGATCGGAAACAAAGGAATTCCAGGAGAAAAGAAAAGGTGTAACACTTCGCGCAACGGGGGTGTCGTCGATTCTCGCTGTGAATTGTGATGCCGCGCTTCGCAAGGGCCGCTGGCCGACGACGTTTCATTCTTGCGGCGAAGACAATGGCCTTGAACTTGGCCGAGTGTAGCAGCGAAGAGTTAAAATCGGCTTGCATTTAGCCGGATCCCATTATAACAACTACGGGAGAGTCCCCGGTAAGCTTCATGCCACGGTTCCGCTTACTGTGTCACCAGGCTAAGCCCCGACTTACCTACCTATATCCTCGCAAATGGTTCTCTTACCCCTTTTCCTGTAGCGGACTCTATGCCAGCTTAATACTTGCATTATCCTCCTTTCCTTCCCACCTATCCAAAACTTTGTCTCAGTATGGACAGCTAATGATCTGTGTTTGGGTAAGAAGATCAAAAGGCGGCATGTTCACCATTGATGGATCTAAGAATCCATCAGATCCATCGGATATATTAAAGCAATCCTGGTAATCTTGCAAAGAAAGCCGTTTTCTCAACACAACGATCGCAAAAAAGCTAAAGAATTTAGATCGTAACAAAATACATGAATTGTTATTTTATATTTTAACAAATACAGATTTTCTTCTCGCAATTTGATAGATGATATCGCTCCCTTACTTTAAAAATAATAAAACTCAACAAAAATTAAGTTTCCTAGAAAAGGAGAAAAACTATTTTTCAACTTGACAGAAAATTTAATGATAAATCAACTTTCGAAATTATCGCAATAACAAAAATAATCAAGGGCTAATGAAAGTTTTTAGCGCGATAATCAATGCGTAGTTTCTTTTCTTGCTATAATAATACAACTATAATTTATTCCATAAACGTTTCGGCTGTCTTTCGAGCCATTTTGACTAGAAAATTATTGACTAATAAAAAAATCGGCAAAGAAATTTATTGCATATTACGGTAAATCAGACATTTCGGCTTCCTTTCGAGCCATCTTCAGTATATCTGAATAATACAATATAGGACAACTTTTATGGCTAAACGAGAGAGTAACCACTCATTCCATCTTCATCAATTCATGACACAAGGTTGGCAAGTCTAGTGGCAACAATCGAAGATGAATTCCGTTCGATTTCCCTCTCTTTGCTTTCAATTTAGATAATATATTCTTAATATAACCAAAATGTTATTTTTATTTCATAACCCTTAAAAAAAAACCATCTTTTCTGAATTGTGACGATTTTAACAATTTCTTAATGAGATTCATTTTTGATGATTGATAAGGTACTATTTAAATAATTTATGATTAATAACTCGAAAATCACGGTTTTTTTAGTTGTGTCATTTTTTAAGTAAAATAGCGATATCTCTACTAATAAAGATGCAAAAAAAAACTGAGAATGAATCTTCGAAACAAATTGCTTTTGCACTATAATTTATAGCATCTAAGAAAAACGTGGGAAAATTTGAAGAATTCCTTATTTATTCATATCTCCATAAAGTAACGTTAACGTTGCCATATATTTAAAACATATCGTAAGAGGATTGATTATAAAACGCGATTTACCGACGATATATCTTCAGTATTCGTTTAACCTATATTTTATGTTTTTCCTCCCGCTGGTGGGTCACAGGTGAAAATGAGTTTCGCAGGACAAATCGGTCTGTATCCGACTGTGTTTACGTACATGACATTTTTCATCTGCGTCCTTCCTCCCTGTATTCGAACGCAGCTTGACGTGCAGGAGTGAGTCATAAATTATGTATATATACGCGCTTGTGAAAAGTCTCTATGCTGAAATTGCCGTTGAACTCTACTTGCTGTAGATTCCTAATATTTCGTTCAATCGCACGAACAATTTCCACGGGCAAATAGTATAAATAATGAAATCCCGCAGCGCGCTGGTTTGATAATTCGGTCGGCGGTTAAATAATTAAATCGCACCACGGCGCGGGCGCGCGATTATTCTGCGACTTATATATTTCCGTGCGGAAAATTAACGGTAGACGTCATACGGAAGATTAATTTATGCCGGAAGAGATGGACAAAAAAAAAAGGAGAGGGAGGACAAAGTGCGATCTGCGGAAGCGGGACGAAGAGGATAAAGAGCGAATGAAATTTTCACGCAATCTCGGAGGTCCGTAAAGTCCAGAAGGGAATTCTTTGGCGATTGGCAATATCCCTAACGAGAGGAAGGGGCCGCGTTGAGACGCATGAGGATCGCTTAATGCTCTATAAGCGGCCGTTTTAAACTCGAGAAAATCGAATCAGGAAGGAATCGGAATCGCGCCGTGCCGCAAATTCAATTGAAAAAGTCGCTAGTCAGTGCGCATCGAGATGTCAGCGAGGACACATCCTTGCCTCACGTTGATGTCGTACCTTTTGATCTTTTTTAGTTCCTCTTTTATCCCTCATACTCTCCCACATTTCCGCACGATCGGTACGAGCAGCAATTTTTGCGGCAAATTTAATCGTAAAGTCGTTAACTAATTAGAAACGAACGCTGACGATATCGAACGTTGCGATATAGGCAAACAAATTGCGCGAAATAATGACATCTTAGGCGCAAGTTATAGCTGCGATGACCAAGTTAATTTTTAAATTGACAGACGAAAATTTTGATGTCAAAGAGACCAACGTGACTGTGCACTAAAATAATTCTAGGAATATTAATAATTTTTCGTTCTCTCTAACGGTAAATTTCTAAGGTCTGGAATGGATCAAAGTATATAAAATAGTTACTCACGTAGCGCGAAAACGGGAAGTAGGGAGTTATTAAAAATTCAACATTGCCGCGCTTGAAAGGACCTCCGTTCGTCCGTATTGAAACGCTCGATAATCGACGGGGACTTCGCCGAGGAAGAACGCACGGTGCGTTCGCTTCAGCCGTCGCGCGCAAAAAAATACATTCGATTCTTCGAGATAGACGCGTACGCCGCCTCATTTAATCAGCACAATATTATCGACAGGTCTCATCCCGGCGGATTAGCTTCCTCGCGAGACTTTGGGCCTCGGGAAGGATCGCAACTCGCTTTGCCGAGAATGCCTACGTCGCGCTCGTTCACGGTTCCGACGGCAGAGGATACGAGCACCTGTACAATAGCGAAAACGCGCACTTGAGAAATCTCTCTCTCTCTCTCTCTCTCTCTCTCGAGATCGATTTTTTTTACCAGTTTCTCCTACATTCGACTCAATTTCGGCCTTAACCGTCGGCCAGGAAGATCAGACGCTCCGCCAGGAAGTCAAGGGGATATGAACGCATTGTTGAGCTCCCTCTGTCCAAACATTCGACTCGCCCTGCAAGCGATCAACGCACCTATCCGTTCCCCGTTCCTCTTTCGCCCTGCCGGCCTCCCCCTTTCGTTTTCATCGCCCCCTCGATTCTTCCGTTGTCTGCAGGAAAAGCAGGTAATCCTAAAAAATGGACTGCTGGCTTCCGCCATCACGGGGGACTGCACTCACGCGGAGAAATTCCTTCGCCCGTACATCCGCGTAATGTACTGTACGATCGTCGATGCGCTGGGTCGGAAGGTCAATTGCGTAACTCGCGCTTGCGAGTGGATAGATAAAAAGTGAAAAAGTTCATTGACGGTTATCATACGAACGGCGGAAAGCGAGCAGCAATTTTCGCAACGTGACCGATTAACCGTCCGAAATATGCGTGCAATCACGAGGCGTCGAAATCATACTCTTGATTAACGGCGGACAATTGCATCGCATATCATGATTATTCTATAGAACTGTCGAATTATCACGTTATTATCGCTGTAGTCGTTCGGTTTTTTATGCAATTTTCTTTCTCTGCGCGTTACAAGCGGTTAATGGAATAATCAAATATATCGAACTTATTCGTAACTTTGTGATATTTACGCTATAATGTAAAGTTTTCACATATAACGTAAAGTATTGCAACAACATAAAGCTATTAACCACGCTAAATCTGAAAACTATTTACCATTCATATTAAATTGGGCTTAGAACTTCAATAGGTACCGAATGGTATATTAAATATAACATCATTATCCGCCACGTTTCAACCTTATCAACTACGCTTTTCATCGTCGTCATATTAAGTTTCAACATAAATTTTCATATAAAACGTGTTTTTTTTATCACGTTATATACATACTTATATGTATAATATATATACACTGAGAAAATGCATAAAAAATTTTAATAAATATTTATTTGAATAGTGCCAACTAAATATTTATTTACAATAAATAAATATTTATCCAGTAACAAAGTGATTGTTAAGTCAAATTAATGATACTTGTATCAAATAAACATATCTATGTTTAAATAACATATATTATATTTAGTAAATATTTAATTGGTATTATACAAACAAATGATTTATTAAATTACAATTTTTTTTCAATATAGTATCACGTTTGTATATATTATAATATAAATAATATAATACAATATATGATAAAAAATATAGAAATGCTCTATATTATCGTAAAATTTGCTACTAATGCCAAATCAAATAACCGTAATTTCGCTGACAAGTTAACGTCATCGATATCACTTTGCAAATCTCAAATTGCATCTTTATCGTTTTTAGAATCATGTTTTGAGTTGAACCATCCATTTCGTCCTGCCTCTATATTAACCTGTCTGAGATTCCATACTCTTCGCTCTTACGACTCCAAAACCTTTCCCATTTTAGGGAACACTCACTGTCAGAGTAAAAGAGTACCGTGCAGTTATAAGTTCTGCACACAGAATAAAAGTATATAGCAGACCGGCCGGATGGGGGGAGGGGGAG
>NW_017300267.1:1192489-1199934 GCF_001594075.2 Trachymyrmex cornetzi
CCCTACGAGCGATCCCTACGCACACCACTGAGTGCTCCTGGCACCAGAGATAGGAAAGAGCCAGCCGTTACGCGACCATAAAGACGTGGATGTATCTACGGAAGCATTGGACATAGGGGAATGAAAAGAACGACAGGGAGATGGTTTGCGTTGAGGTGCGGTTATCAGACTGAGAAGATCAGTTCATTAATGGTCGATAATGAGTGGGTCACGTGTCGAGCTTTGATATAAGCCAGGCTTAATCACAATGATAAGTGGAAAATCTTTTCTAATTTTTTTAACTATATTTACACATAAAAAAAAATTTACACAAAGAAAAAAATATATATTATATATATATATTATTTTGTGTATATATTTTTTTTATTAAATTTTAATCTTTCTGTTTATTTCTCTTTTCAATTTTATCTATTTCCATATATACTCGTAATATTTAAAATGTTATCTCTGCGAATATGATGAAGCTTTTACTATAATCTGAATATGTCGGTATTGTTTGAATCTGTTAAGAGTAATGACTTCAATATTACTGAAAATATTACCTCATAATTTTATCTGTCATTTTCGTGTGGAATTATTGACGGAATTATTTCGTGCGAAATATCATGGGTTAAAGCGTTCTAATTTTAAATAAAAGAATTATGGAAAAAGATCTCAATGTATGGTTGAAATCAGTTTGCAAATTAATACCTAATAGTAAAACTTTTAGCTCCGATGGAACGCCATTTAATTATCCGAAGCGCTTGACGTCAGCGACGATTGTCAAAAGCCTTTTAGGAGCAAGTCAAAAGTTAAGAGCGCTACTCGGGCATTTAAACTAGCTTAACGTTACCGATTGTTAAGCCGTGAACAACTACTAGAGTTTGTTGCTACTGAAGTCCCTAATCGTCCGGGGCAGCCGTTCGATTACCGAGATCCGCGATCGATAGCACGTCAAAAGTCCGGCTGATCTACCGCACACATGAGATTAACGAGCGGGAAATGTTAAGCCGGAGATGAATGACATTATTCGTTGCGAGCTGGAACTTGCGGCTGGGAAAAACTAGCTCGTTATCGAGATTGGAAATCAATGAGAAATCGAACGGCCGACGTGACTTGACCGAGGATGTAGGTATACATCCCGGAGGGATGTAAACATGTATTGCCTTCGCGAAAAAAAAAGTATTACATACAGTTCCAATTGCGATACATAGCACGTCACGGTAATTTAATAGATATATATGATGTGCATGGAAAGAACGATTTCACTAAAGTATCTAAAAATGTAGCTACAGATATAGATCTCAAAATAATATTTTGTTAAACTATTAAAATTATTATGTAGAACGTTTAAATATAATGAAGAATGCTGCTAAAAGTCTTGCCATTCTAGAAACCAACTTGAGCGTTCTACATCATTATTTTGACGATCTAACAAAATTATTTTTAGGTCGATATCTAGCTAAATATTTAGATGTTCTAACAAAAATGGTTATTTTCGTGCGTATGAGTATTTGTAGTATTGTAAACGAAAGATCTTTGTTATAATTAATATGTTCAGAAAATATAGAATTATCACATAACATTTTGCTATATTAATTAATAGTTGCAAATTGAAAGATTTGATTCAAAGGTAACTTTGTTGTATGATTTTCATTACACGAATGTTAATTAATTTATATTAATATTAAAATTGAAATATAAGAGACAATATTTAGATACTCTTATATGTTATTTTATTTTAATTTTATCATAAACAAAAAAGTTATTTCAGTTCGCATTCTGTTATCTTTAGACAGGAAACAATTGGCGATGTTCCACCGGACGGGTGATCCGTGTGCACGATCGACAGGAAAAGGGGATGGCAGGGGTGGGTTAGTCACTGTTACAACGGGTCGGCTTAACATCCGAGGTGCCGATGTTGACTAACTGGGCTAACAACGCAGTGGTATTTGCCACCGGCGTTGCGTCGGTCGGCACGTGGCTCCAGTTGTTCTGCCTATTCGATTAGCCAAGCTTATACTTATTTACGAGCAACGATCGTATTCGTTGCTCATTTCGAAGATCTCTTTTTTACTACCTCTTTGAGATTTACAAACTATCTTTTACTTTGTAATGTATAATTTCATGCAGCATCTCGTTACAAATGTCTGCATGACAAATTATTCATTATAACCCGTTATAACTGAGATTATTGTAGAATATTTTTTTAAAACAGAAGATATTCTATATCAGAGTTCAAAAGGTGAAGATATGATACAATCAGTACAACAAGATTCTTTACGTCTTCGAATAATTCCATGACAAATAATCCATATATTTTATACACATGCTTATATTTGTATGTTTATACAAAATACTTGTATACGTATGTATTTTATAAATATTTTATAAATACGTACGTAACTGTGTATAAAATGTGTGAATTATTTGTTATGAAATTATTTGAAGATGTATAAAAGAGACTTATTGTATATAAAGATTATGCGTTTCGCGGGTTTTCTCCGTGTCTAGATCCATTCTTGGCATACCAAGAATGGATCTGGACACGGAGAAAATCCGCGAAACGTATAATCTTTATATAGAAAGCACCCGTGGAAGCCTCAAGAATATTAGTCTTATTGTATCATGCCTGCATATTATAAAATATTTACAAAATATATACGTATTATTTGCGTATTCATACATATTTATATTCACATAATTCACTTAGCTTACAAAAAGTTTAAACTATAATTGATAATGTGATTTAGGTCCTTATTTTATAACTCTTGATAACAATGTTGATGTCGTTACATTGATGTTGGAAAGCTTTTTTTATTATGTATATAAAACTGGTGCAACGACAACATGACGCCGACACTCGTTAAAAATTACAGAATAGGAACCTTCATTACGAGAAACTCGAAAAATAGCAACACCGAGAGATTAGTGATCTATTGCAGCATTAAAATCAGAACGAAAGCGATGTATTCTAACATAAGTCGTATCGACACCGATCCATTGCGGATTCGATCCAAATATAGTGCGTGGCGAGCGCGCGTCAGTAACGCAACGCGTACGTCATGGAACGGCCGCGTGTTCTACGTGCAGCACACGCGGGTCCTTATGCACAAAGTGAATCTCGGATTACCGGTCCCTGGGGCTCCCGGAAACCCTACACTGTCGCTCATAGCTGAAGCGAGACGTGACGTAGACGAGGGAGATCGAAGAAGAAAGCGAGAGAGAGAGAGAGAGGGGGGGGGGGGGAAAAAAAAAGCCCCGTCTTCTTCACCCTTCGAGCGCGTCACGACCGTGTCTCCTTCCTTTTCATCCCTTCACCGCGAGAGATTCCCTCGGGAAATCTAGATGGTACCCTGCAAAATGGATCCGATCTATCGCATTCGACCCTCTCGGTGATCCTGCTCTTTTTCTTCTTACTCTTTCGCGATGACCTCGAAATTACCACGGGAAGACTGTGAAAACTATCGTCCTTGGTAATCTCCTGTAATATGAATCTGATTGAGCATCAGTATCTACAATATACGTATCTAATGTTTTATCAAAGATCAGATTATTATCGATGCAGTGCAATATTCGAGAAATTTAATAGATTTCACGTGTATTATTTTCAGCACAGTTAAAATGACAGTGAAAAATTAACAATTCTTTTCCAAAGACTCTGGTACACACCGCGGTAAAAGCATTTTCTGAAGAATGATGTATTGATAACCGACTGATCCATCAAGTTCTACCGTAAATTTCAGCTGTTATTTCAGCTATATATTTTGATAATACGCCTGTGAATAAGGTGATAATAGAATAAGAAAGATAGACAGTTAAAACAAAGGAAAGGAAAGCGGAATGGTTATGGATGGACAAAAAGATAGATGGTAGAATGATGTAAGTAAAACGTGTGTGAGAGGTAAAATAAATTATTTATACAATTTATCAGGGTTGGTAAAAAAAACGTTTTAAACGTGTTTTAAACAGTTTAAAATATGCTTAATTGATGTTTTTAATATGTTTTAAATATGTTTTTTTATAGTACTGTTCAAAGCATATTTGAAGCATTAAAAACATATTCAAGAAGAAACATAATATGTTTTATTCTTAAAAAAAAAACATTAGTCTTTATCAACCCTGCAATTTATATAATACGAAAGCTTTCTCAAGTTTTTTCATGTTATATCACCTAGTCTTTTCTAATTAGTATAAAAAAAAGAGAGAGGAAACAATTATATTATTACTATCATATGTATTGTCTTTTTATGTGATAACTTTATTAAGATTGTTTTCTAGGTCAACACATATATTAAACCGTATATATCAATCGTTATACAATCACTTTCAAAAAATAATGCAATAATTGAATGTAAACTGAAGTACTCACACATCAGATAATGAATTAATAACAATAATAGTTCTGATATTTTTTTATAACATTGCAATTTGTGATTAGGATAGGGGAAGTTGTAGCATACATCCTTGTTATTAATATAGAGAGAGAACATGTTACGTCAACTAGAATTCAGTTCACGAATAAAGAATAGTTTTATTCAATATATTGATCGCTTCCGGAAGCATTGCGACATTTAACGAATTACAGTATAAGCTGATTTTAGCCACGTGTGTACCTCACGCCACGGATGCGTCACCTTAAGAATGATTCACACACTACAGGAAGGAGTAGGAAGAAAAAGCGAAGGAACCCGATTTCCTTCCTTCGCACAAGGAAATCTTTTACACGTCCGACGTAACGCTGGATTTTTCGTACAATACTGACGGTGAATAGGGCAGAAGGAGTCGATGTAGCAGGTAGGTCTCGAATGGCCGATCGGTGCAAAGAGGAACCGTCTGAATGGACCTCGCACCGACGCGAATGATCAAAACCTCGTTAGTCCCGGTCTGACTTCCAGGATAATAAATGTGGGAACACGAACTACCACCCTATCAAAGACACCCATTTCTGCTGCCCGAGATTCTATCGTCCACCATGCTACTCGTGTTACGCGACTTATGGTTCTCGATTGTAACAGAATCGCTATTATTAAGATCGACAACGGCATTGACTTTCCGTCCCATAACAATTTTATGTTCTACGCGCTTTCTTCGATGTGACGGAAAGGAAAAAGGATATATCTATTTTGCAAGTTTACAATCAATTGGAAGGCTTGCTGCAACAGTGGGCTAATCCACATTTTATAAAAAAGAAGTAAATAAACTTTAAAGTTAAAATAATGGGAAAAATATCAATATTAATGCATGTTCGACTGTTTTATAAGCTAGCTGACTGTTGCAGCAGCAAGCCCCATAATATAGTTGAATTTTAATTTAGCTGTAATAGATACTACAGATTTGAAAATAATTTTGTTGGACTATCAATATAATTATGTAGAAATTTCAAACATGATTCGAGTGCTACAAAAAGTTTTGACATTCAAGCTATCGAGCGTCCTGCATAATCTTTTTTTTTTTTGAACAAAGTTATTTTCAAATCTGCATTTAGCTAAATTTTTAGATACTTCAGCAAAAGTCCTTTTCGTATATTTTTCCCATCACTTTAAAACTTTACAGTTCATTTACTCCATTTTTACAAATGTGAATTAATCTACTATTACAGCAAGCTTCAATTGAAATATTTAAATAATTCAAGTTTTGGTCAAAGAGGATCTTAATGCTTAAATATTTCAACGTTAATTTGTATTTATATATATATACGAGATTAGTAATATTACATATTATAAATTGACAAGCAATTTCATAATATTAATGCTATAACAAACATCTTGCAAGGATATTAATAAATGTGATAAATATGTGATATTACTCTTGTTTTGTTCATGATTGTATTTCAAGACACTGAAAAAGATTTCAGCGTGCAATTTGTAAAATTGGACATGTATTTATATAAATTCACACTGAAATATTTAAGCGTTAAGATCCGCTTTGACCGAAAATAGGATTATTTCTCTTAATTGATTTCTTGTCGAACTAATTTGAATTATAATTGAAATACTAGTATATTTTGATATTTATTATGTAACTTACATTAAAAATAGACTGTAAGAACTATACAATCGATATTATATTTATTTCGAAAAGTCATGTGACCGTTAAATCGTGATCTACGAAAAATCTCCGTGGTTGCTGGGCAGATACGGTACCATCGCCTGTACCTATATTTTGACACCGGGCAGAAATTCGTAGTAAGGCGATGACGCTGAGGTTGGTGACTGCGTGGAATCAATTTCTTATTGGTCGTACGCGATCAGTATCTCGCGTCCCGCGAGTATTACGCTGCAGAATTACGTGAATGGACCGTAGGATTGGGCCTCCGCGGGGTACCGCTTAGAAACTCGCCAATGGCTGGCACAATCAAATTATCTGCAAGCGTATCGGGAGTCGGTGCCTGACAATCTCAACTTGACGCGAGAAACTTATTCATATAATTTTTTTAATTCGGTTAAACCTTACTTTTGTAAAAATGTACAGTTTTATTGCATATTTAGCTACAATAATGTATGTAAAGACATAAATAGTATATATAGAAGAAATAAATAGTATATATAGTAACTCTTAATTTTCTCTTCAATTCACTGATCAATAATCAGTTTTTCTTTTAGTATCTTTCAACGATCTTATTTATTTTATATTAGAATTTATTCTTTTTGTACTACTTGTATATCATTTCAATCAATCGAATATCATTAAAACAGCATCATTAATACAGTAATACAAAAATATATTTTAATTCTATAAATGTTGAGGGACACAACGAACACGAATAATTTTAATCTTGATAATTCTGATCTTGACTTGAATTTCTCAAAATATCGTGTTTTTAACTGTTTGTGAAAAATATTTTCTGTATGGAAGTTGTAGTTTCGTAAAACACCTGTACATCTAGAATCATGACGATGAAAACGCTAGGATGACCGAGATGACCAGCAAAACTGTCTTAGGAAAGAATAGAGCGATGCATCCGTAACGAAATCCACTCGAAACCCATAGAGCATCTAAAGTCTACTTTTCTCCCGTGATTCTATCTGAACTCGCGTGATCAATCATTATCAATGGCATTCGTTGTCACTCCGGGTAGTATTCGCTGAACAAGACGGTGGGTGGACATTCCGAACACAATACTTGTAATGGAATTCATCGTGTCGATGGAGTCAATCGAATTTACATTACGGTGCTGGATCGTACGGTAGTCATACGATGAAAGTAAATCTCGCGAGATGTACGATTGGAAGATTATCGAATGAAAGTCGACGTTTGAATCGGTTGATATCAAAATGCACGTTTAATCTTTCGACAGAATTACTTTTATCATATAGTATGTAATAAAACGTGATTATTTTATATTAATTATATTATATATAATTATCGCATAATATTAGGTGTTAAACTTAATTCCTGCCGTTTTTCGTCTCCAAAATTGATTTGTTTCGAAGGGAAGATGAATGAATACTTTAATCAAAGTA
>NW_017300267.1:1200034-1220750 GCF_001594075.2 Trachymyrmex cornetzi
TCTACTTTATTACTAATTAATAATACTTTATTAATAATACTTTGATTAAGGTATTTTCCTCCGAAACAAATCAATTTTGGAGACAAAAAACGGCAGGAATTAAGTTTAACACCTACTATTACATGGAAAGAACGATTTTGCTCAAGTATTAAAAAATTTAGTTAGATACAGATCTAAAAATAATTTTCTTGGATTATTACAATAATTACATAGGATGCTTATATAAGCACGGCGAGCAATCCTGCAAAAATTTTTGACATTTTGACAAAGTCTGTGTGTTCTAAGTAATTATTTTAATAGTCCACAATAAAATTCAGATTTGTATCTAGCTATACAGATGCTTCAGCAAAATTATTTTTTCTGTGTATTTTTATATCATTTATAATATAATTATCAGCTAATCAAAGAAAAATTTATATAGGTACAATTTGAAAAATGTCACATGCTCTAATCTAAAACTTTTTTAACGATGCTATAATTTAAATGATTATATAATCAATGTCACGTATTTAACGCAGCACGAGGTACACGTATCCTATTAAAACCGGAAGACACTTATCATTCTCGCTAACCCCAAGGCGCACGTGACCCCGTCGGGTACGGTGAGGTGGGTAATTCATTGACTTGGTAACTCGGTGACTTTCACCGGTGATTTACGCGAAAGCTTCATAAGCGGCTTGCCTCAGTTTCAAATTCCGTTCTCTCCTCGTCAATGAGCCCTGCATCGCGCGAGCGCAACAAGGAGAGTCCTCGTCGCGGAGGGAGCCTTCGTCGGGACGGAAAAGAGACGGACAAATTCTGGGCAAAGGACATAACGCTGTTGGGGCAAAAGAGAAAAGGAGATGAGAAGAAAAGAGATAAAAGACAGGGATAAAGGGGGAAACGATGGGGCAGAACGTAGCAAAGGTTATTTGCACCGAGTTGTCTTTTTTCAGTGCTTTTTGTTCGAACAGTTTGTCGAACGGCTCAGCCGGCTGATCTTCGGGATGATGAGCATGAACTACATTCTATATAAAATCCGGGAGCGTTTCAAGCGCCGAAGCACGAATGCGCTTTCGCGCGCATCGATCGTTTAACGAGAGTCGTCCTTAAGCGTCTGTCCAAGAAGAGATTTCGGGAATGACTTTGGCGCCCGCAGAAAGGGGATGACCTCCTGAATATCCAGGGCTGATCTCTTCTGTCGAGGTTCTTGGAAGATTGCGCATCGAGGTCATAATTCGCGATTTAATTTTGGATCGAGAGGTCCTTACTTTGTTTAATTACTCCGATTTGCATGCACAAGCTTTTTTGAACATATATTTTCACTTCCTTGTATTATTGCTTCAAATTAAACATGTATAATTTATATATTTACCTATATCGTTCTATAGATCGACATAGATAAATGGATAAATCAGAGTTGAGTTTTTTAAATGATTACATAATGTAATCATTCAAAAACTCCCGAAGCAAATTTTGATCCAATTTAATGAAGCAATATATAGTGTATAGCAATTTTTAATTAGTTTAAATAATAAATAATCTTAATTTATAACTAAATATAATGTATGTATTGTGTTTCAGTATATACGCCTCTGAAAATATTTGTTCTGCAAATCTACCGACAGAATTCACGACAGCAGTCACGAATGGAATTCAATGGGAATAATCCGCAGCTGCGGGCATTTGTCTCGTTCAGTGACGAGGATAATAATCTTTAAGTGCCGTCTTACATTAATTGAAATCAGCGTAGCGTGTGCACAAGATAACAGAGGTGCGAATGTCTGTCTGTTTTGGCGTTACGAGCGGGATAAGCTACGGTGAATATAAATAGGAAGCAAGCCAATTTTAGTTAAGTAATGATGATAGTTATTTGCCAAAATTGTTATGTGCAGTGTCTGGAAGAAAAGTTTGCGTTCGCGCGAATCTTAATATTGCCGCAAATATTACATTCATAAAATTTCACGGATAAAAAACGTCGATAGAATTGCCGTCGGTTAATTAATTAATCGTGTCAAACTGGGATCGGTGATTCTTACTTTAATGCCGTGTAATACCTGTAATACCACTATCGATTTGATGCAGATCTCTTAATGCCACCAGAGTAGATTACGGTTCAAAAACTGCGAGCGTTTTATGCGCCTTATCGCGCAATTTGAGCTAAAACCGGCAATAAATCTGTAATCTTTCTGTACATATTATCCTATTGTTTGCAAAAATTGTCAGCGTTTGATTAAACAATAACTTTGACAGATAACAATTATTCCTTCTTTCGGTTATACTTTAAAGACAGTTATAACCTGCTTATATATATTTATTATCAATATAATTAAATTGATATATTTATATTAAAATTTCAACAACATTAATCGTTCTTACCGGACAAATAAATGAACTCAAACGTTCTTACTTCTAAATAATATGTATATAAGATAGAATGCTAAGACAAACAATTTTTTCTACCAATTCCTAGTTGTAATCCACTAACCATAATAAACACATATGAATACATGATTTATGTGTACCTATGTCGTTTTAGTCTTCCCCATTCGCATCTTTCCGGCGAAATTCAAGAGAACAGACCAAACACCATTCTGCGGTGAACTACTCTCAGCACACGACACTATTTACATTAGCCGACCGGCGCCACGTGCGTTCGAAATCGCTAATTCCCACGAGTTGCAAGCGAGAGATGCAGAGAGCAAGAGCGAGACGACAGTGTCTCGCCGATATTTCACCTGTCTGTCAAAACGGACGTGTCGTGCGAGATCCGTCCGTTTCATCCCGTCGCCGTGAAATCGGTGGCACCGCAGATGCGAGAATCGGCGATCGCGGCGATCGCGGCGCCTAATCGCAACGTCTCGCACGGTGGTAGTCCCGAACCGTCAATGAGGAAAATTGGCGTAAGAGCGCATGAATGGGCCCCGGCACTGAATAAAGTGGCCGCGCGTTAGTATAGGTTTATGGAAGCAAGCCGGTTTTAGCTACGCTAATAGCATAGTAATGCTGGCTGATCTTTTCGAAATCCCGTAAGAGCATTAACCGCTCGCACGTGAGCAAGTTAAATTGCTATGTTGCGGGTATACCGCGGGTATGTAGCTATCACCTGGGCTACAGAGCGCGTCAAAAGAAAAGGTAGAGGATCACACCGATGGATCGGGGAACGAGACCCCATCGTCGGGGAGAAAAATTATTCGCGCCGACATCTTGAAGCGGTAATGAGATTATGCATTGAAAATCAAGAGTGCAAAAGGACGCTAAGAATCTAACTCGAGCGTTACAGAGTCACTAGAATTATTATCGCGCGTGCTATTAGATTTTGAAATAGGTTGTAACGTGATTTTCGATAATGTGCTAATAAGGCGTGATCTATTCTCCGTCGGTGCGTTTACTACCACGGTGGGCAATCGCGGAAATTATCGTGTGTGATTACTACATCTTCGTACCTTGCAAGCATATAAAGTAACTCGCAAATTTACGTAATGTAGCATATTTTGTTTAGTTAAGCTAAATCTCCATATCTCTTTCGATAAACGACTTAATGTAGCTTTCTTGTTGATTGCTAAAATTTATAACTTATTTGTATAAGTGAGATGTATGCAAAGTAAATAAATTGGCAAAGATTATTTACGACTCCAGCGTAATAATATCCAAGTTTGTGCTTGCCAAATGCAAAAAGGAGTAAAGAACGATTAACATTTTAATGATGCTATCGGGAGAGATTTTTTTTCAGCAAAATTCTCTCTTTTAGGGCTCCGGATATAAATATACGAATATAAATATAATATACAAAAATAGTAAAACTCGTTAACACTTGACTTTCTATTATACACGTTAATCTTTCACCATCTTAGAGATTTTGATTTTAATCCCTACAAATAACCGCGAGTAAAAGTCAATTGCTCTTTCGCATTCGCCATACGGAGTGCCAAAACATGCTCGCTCTTAACATCGCAAAGTAATGGCCAGTGACTCTTACCCATTTTCTCGTAATCTATTCGTACACCTTCGAGTGGGAAAGATACATTGCGGATGAGGGCGAGGGAAGGCTGCGTTGCAAAGGGAAAAAGAGACGGGAAGTAGGAAGAGAGCGAGAGAAGAGGAACTCTGGGTTTGAGTATATTTTTAGAGACGGACTGTACCTAACGCCGTTGTCACACGACGTTGCCATCGCGGTTGGTGAGATTGGCGTATCCGAGGTTGCGATTGGTGCCCCACTATGCGGCAACAACGACGTTGGTACAGCCCCTGCCACGCCAATTCTGGAACGAGTCGACGCGGTTCGACGGCGCATGTGTCGCTCCGTCTCGCTTCGTACCGTGGCAGAGAATCGATCCCTGTCTCTTTTTCTTTCGTCTCTTCTACTTCCCTCTCTCTCACGCCCGTTCCTTCCAATTCCCTCTCCTCCTTCCTTATCCCCTCCTCTCTCGCGGGGATGCGCATCTCTCCCTCTTTTCAGAACACCTTTAGTCTCGCATCTTCTCTCACTTCCACATTTGCCTTTCTCGTATCATTGTCCCGTTTCTCTGTCGTTTCGCGACCGCGTCGCGCACCCCATTCCCACTCCACGCGCGCTCGACGTCAACGTCCCTCCCCCGCCAGGGACCGACGAGCGAACATCCCCCTCGCGCATAACCCCTCGACCAAGAGAGCGATCTGTAACAACTAAAGTTCTCGTGAAAAGTTGAGCCGGGCGCTCTCCTACGCCCTCCTGCTATAATAGCCGCTCGCACTGGTCTCTATACCGACCATCGTCGCCGTCTCTCGCGCTGTCTCCCGTCTCTGTCCATCTGTCCCACATTCCGTGAGGCAAAGAAAGAGAAGGAGAGAGATGGACATACGCGGATAAAGGGAGGGAACGGGAGAGAGTGTGAGAGAAAGAGAGAGGGAGACAGAAAGTGAGAGAGAGAGAGAGAAAGCGCGAGAGAGAGAGAGAGAGTGCGAGAGAGAAAGAGAAAGAGAGGGAGGAAGAAAGGGCAAGCGCGAGAGAACGAGACGGAGGGAGAAAGAGAAGAGCCACGCCGGTGGACGACTCCGGTGGATTAGGGAATAGAATAGTCATTATCGTGTATACATCCGTATTCTACGAGCTATCGGTCGCGTTCGTTCGGTGAGTCGATCGTCGGTGGAGTGGCGAAACGCCGTGGCGAAGCGCCGGTTTCAGTGGTGTGCGCGGTGCCGAGAGATCGAACGACCTAGCCCGTCTCTTTTCTGACATTGGAGCGCGCCGGCGAGTATTACGCGCCGGGCCACGGTGTGTGTTGGAGTGCGAATTCGGGGGCTTTCGCCTGGATTATCGGGCTCAAGACGAGAAATATCGACGTGGGAGCAACGGTGCCGGTAATTACAAGTGCTCGCGGGTGAGTAGCGCCCTTTCGCTATTTACGAGACGTCGAGAATGCGTCGGTTACGTCGTGGTATTTTCGCTGATTGTTCCGCCGGGAAGTGGTGTGATCAGAGGTCAAAGGGTTGTACTAATTGAGGATTGATACGCGTGCGGGGACACTCGAATCGTTTCCTAGATTTGCCGTGTCCGTCTCGCATTTTCTGGTGCCACTTCCGTCTTCTGGTGTCATTGTGCTTTTTGAATTTCTGTTGTCTGACGATTCACTGACCTACATAGGTCCCCACGTGTTTGTAGATATACGCCAGGGTATTGTTTATCTATTCGCTTAACTCCGCAAACACAATAGATATAGTGAGGCTTAAGTCTTGAGAAATTGATCAGTCACAGTCAAATATGAGAAGAATAATCGACTGTGATTAGTCAATTCCTCAAGGTTTAAGGCTTTTACTATATTTATTGTGTTACATTTATTGTGTTTGCGGAGTAACTCCATATTCCAATTGTTCGAAGCTAATCAATAGGACCACGTATTTTAGTTAGTTAACTGAGAGGTTGACCTAATTCTGTTGTCGCGCGTTTTGATAAGCGTACCGTAGAAAGACGTGATAATATTGATAGTATTTTTAGATTGTCATTAGCTTTTCTTCAAAGAAGTATCTGGATCTGAAAAGCAAAACTGTGATTTTCATTGAGCTCGTTTGTCAATCGTTTAAAATTCCTATTTCTGCCTTAACGTTATATAATCTTTCGTGTATTACCAGAGTTATGACGGATTATGCGTTATAGCGTTAAAAATAGCGTTATAATGACATATCTGCGTAACTATATTTCTCCTAAATAATCGTCAGATAATATGTTTGTATGTGTAGATAACAATTAAGTATGTCGTTTATCGCTACTGATGGTCATCGCGATTTGTGACGATGTTTCTGTCGAACTAACAGTTCGTTTCGTAACAGCTTCCTCTATATTCGTATAAACGTTGAAATTTTTAATAATTATTCGTTACATTATATTAGAAACGTTACAAAACCGAGTCTTGCCTTTGTAGAGAAAATGTCAGAAATGACGTAATGTTTTATTCGAGAAAAGCGCGTATTAATTGTACAAAACGTAATTTATAATGATAAATAAATTCACATGATAATACAATGAACTCGAAAATATATTTAACTGTATATATTGATAACTAGTTTTTTTTAAATGCAGCTAAAAATATCATCATGTGCTTAGTATAAACTAATAATTAATAACCATTCCTTTCAACTATATACGCAGGTTCCCTCGTGGAACAGAATTCGACTGCGTACGCCACCGGTTTTTATGATTTCTGCGGATTGCGGATATCCTCTGCGATTACTTCCCGCGGTAAACGAGAAAAAAAAGAGACAGAGAGAATCCCGGCCGAGCGAATCAACCGAATTCGGGCGCTGCGGTGCGCGAATACCTCGAAAACGCCGACATTTAATCGGCGAGGCGTACATGGAAGCTTTCATCCGGCCAAAGAGAGAATGTATAAATTCGTGGGCGAACTTGTTTCGAAATAACCGTGCGAAATTCCGCAGAGCGAGGGAAATTTCGCGAGTGACGGGGAAAGAGTGCGTGGCCCCAGGAAATACGCGGCGTTAACATTTTCGCGCTAAAAGAAGCATACCGTATTTGCCTGGAGGCTATTAATTGAGCTCGCGCGTGGAATTATTATAGACAATATATAATATGCGAAAAAGAGATTTAGCCGTCGGCGAAATTCCACTATCTGGTATTGCACGATTAATAATTCTGTACCAATCACAATACTGCATTTTTCGTGAAAAATGAAAAATATCTGTTGCTCCGGAAACGGTCAAGCCGATAAAAACCTCGAATTTTTTTCAAAGTACAATAAATCACCCCGGCGTAGAGAAATTAAAATCCACGTTCTTTCCTTCGCCTGCGAGAATTTGTTTGCGCGATGCATAAATAATTAAATCAATGAACACGATTTTATCAATAGTTTATCACGTGAAAACAACATTATTAGATTCACAGAAACCATTGCTTAAAAATAAAGTATTATATTTACCTTGAAATCTCACTATCAACGTCATATTTAATTAAATTAGTATAATTGATAAAACCTTATTTAATAATTCTAATAGTTAACACTGTTAACTATTAAAATTATAAAAATTAAATGAGAATACACTAACGACCTCGTACGAGTTTCGTACGGAAGAGCAACCCCAAAGCAGATAGTTCTGCAACGCTACGCGACGGAGCTCGTCAGGATCTATTTTACATCTTACGATGTTTGATCCTTCAATAATCTTATCTACAATGTCCGACGGCTGCTGTCAGAGCAGATCTTGTAACGCGCTGCGCCAAGCTTCGACTACTTCCGTTCGCGCCTGCAGTTTCGCGGGAAGTTTCGATCCCGAAATGCCCCAGCGTGGTAGCGTGCCGAGAGAGTTGGCCAGCGGGATTTCCACGGAAATAATCTGCTTACGGTAATCTTCTTGGCTTGCCTCCCTCCCGGTTAAGGTCCGCCTTCCACGAGAAGGTCCTTCGTCTCCTTGTCGTCGTCGTCGTCGTCAGTCTATACACGCTGGCGCGTCCTCCGCGGTAACGCAGGATATTTCGGATCCTAGTTGGTACTCGATCTTCATGTCTAATGTGGGAATTCTGTCGCGAGCGACTCCGAAACGAAAAAACGAGTGTTTCTTAAGTGAAGAACGAAGAGTGCTGCTATGTGTCTTGCGGTCTTACGCATCGCGTTAGACTTTCGTGTATATTGTCGCAAAAAGTGTGATGCAATGACGACTGGTTAGTACCAACGTATAAGACTTAACATATGAGTGATCGATGGGATTGATGGGATAGTGCCAAAGAAATCCCGATCTAGTCTATATTTGAAGTGGAAGTGTTTCGTCAGAATTCTAAATGAAGAGGCATTGGAAGATATTGCCGAGATGATTGATTGCCGTGGTTTAAAAAGAATCTCATCTGTTTACCGTCTGCAAGTCGTATTGTATAAAAGATGATTGCCGTCTGGCATGCGAATGTAATACTGCCATCAAGATGTGCAGCAGTCGCCTGGAAGTTTGAAAAGGTCGTGTTGACTGTTTAATGGGCAAGAAGAAAGTTACGATTATCATGAATTTAAAAATTCATATACAGATTGCATTGAATCGAGATGAAGTAGATAAAATTCTGTGATAAATATACGAGCGGTATTTATGAAGATATCCGAGAAGAACGAATGCATCATTCAATGACGAATTACCTTGAAGACAATTCTAACAAATTGACGATAAATTTTGAATAACTCGCGAAGTCATGAGAGATTATTCATTCGCGACTTTTTAATAAATAGTCTTGTAACAAAATTTTAACAAATTATCTTACATTAATACTTTACACGATAAAAGATAATTTCGAGGAATGACGTAGTTTATAATCCGTATACATTTGAATTATACGATCATTTCAATACTGAAGAAGATACGGAAGCCGAACAACGAAGTTGACTAGTTTTTCCAAGGCTTCTATGACGGACAGTTTGCATGCAAGGACGAAGTTTATCTTCTAACAAGAGTTTATTTTTTTCGCAATGAGATTTTACATACGTCATAATGTGAAAGTGTAATCAGACGACAGATTTCATTATAAAAACCTAAGAGCTTTTAATTTAATTCTAATAGGCTTGTAATATAAACTTGGATAAGAGAGAACACGTTGAACTAAAATCACTCTTTCAAATGTGATCTTAAAGAGATGTTATAGTTCCCATTCCCGATTTATTGTCACGAATTAAATCTCGGCTTCGGCATCGAAGCATCAAGTCTCCCGGAATCCCTGGTCGATGTTATCACGTGCGAACGGGTCCCAATGTCGCGCCGTGCCTTCGATGGGAGGATTGACGTGGCCACCGTAGAACCGTGAACGTCGGCCCGAGGGAACAAAAACCTCCTCGAAATTGGCTCCGAGAAATCAGTAAGTTCCACCGTCCGTCAGGGCGGAACATAAAGGAGCATGAAGCGGAATGGAGGCAGGTGGAGGCGAGAGAGGGAGGAGAGAGACGAAACGAAGGAGGCTCATCCCCGTCGATGGCGGGCTGCAGCCCCCATTGGCATCTCCTTTTTTGCCGGCCGAGAATAAAGACTAACTACCAAAGAACAAGCCCCCGGCGGAGGTATATCCTGTGTATACCTCGTAGAATTTCTACGGGAATTAAGTTTTACGCTCAATGAACGCGCAACAAAACGCCGTATACCCGGGGCTAAAATTGCATTCAATACGATTCCTTTCCTTGTAGAGACGCTTCCCCGTGCACGACTCGGTGCGCATGGTTACATGCATGCGGCCCCTTGACACAGGTATCCGAATACAATCCAAGGTACATAAAGTGTGCGACTCCGCGACATAAAGCCTCTCCGAGGAAAAGTTCAAACTCGATGCCGAGATAATTATTTCGCAAGACAACCTGACGTGGACTTGACTTTGAGCCCAGCGCAGCTGCGAATATCTGGTATTGTTATCGTTAGATAATTCATTAATTATGATTTTGTTGAATAATAGATAATATGAGAAAGTTTCTCGTGTTTTCTGTATATATCGAATGAACTAAGTATCACAAATATTTCCATTTTCAAACAGGGCAAATTGTAAGCATTCGCTGTACAATGCAGTGTGCAATATCGAGAATATAAATTATATGAATTATATATTTCTTTTATTACGGGAGAATTAAGTTACGTTTTTAGAAATTAAGAATGAAAATGTCAATAAAAGAGAAAATTCATTCAATCATTAATTGACGTATATTTTTTGCATTTCATATTTATATATTTATATCATTTTTGTAAGCTTATTTAATATATTGACAATAAATATTTATTAATTGGAAAATTTTACCTTCAAACTGATGAAAACTTATATCAATAGCGTTGAAATATCTTGTCATTCTATTTAATATTTTAAAGAATAAATTGATTTATATAATACTCTTTATTGCTTGTTTTTAACCTTATTAAAATGAAAAAGTACTTAACGTATGAAAATTATTGTAAACTTTTCACGACGAGAGCATGTATGAGCGTCAATGCCGAAATCTTCGAGCACGAATGTAATCTCGAAAAATCGTCATGAAATCAGTTAATGCCTCGCTCGTTTCACAAGTACCTTCTGGCTTTCCTCGCGAGACTCGCGCACGACTGTACTTCACGCAACGTACGTACGTTCATTGTGGAACTGTACGGAACGGGCTCTTCAAGAACAATGCGGTTGTGTGCAAATACTCCTGGAAACAATGCGGCCGCGACTTAACTTTCTGGAATAGCTACGACAGTGTGTCGTTCTTCGTGTACCGCCGGATGTACCGAAGCCACAAACCGCGCTACCTAATGTAGAAACGACGTTGCATCCCCCGCGATGAATCCAGATGCTGCGACTTGTTTTTGATGTGTGTGTCTTGATGTGTGCAACCGCATATCTGCGCGAGTTTCCCTTTACGTTATGATTTTCCCACGAATTATTACTGCCCGGGGGCTGAGAACTGCTGAAAAATATTCAGCTGTAGTTTCGGAGAAACTTACGAAGTCGGAAATACTTACTCGGAAGTATCACTTATTCGTGTCTACGAGTATTAAGAGAAATTCCACTCGTCTAAAAATAGTATCGTGATGATGGGAAGGGTTTATAAAATAACTGTCGGGTTACGTTCTATAGGAATTTCCTGCGGATTTAAGATGCAACAGCGAAACGCATATTCGAGCACGTGCGCCTTGTTTGCCTTAACTGATCCGCACAGATACGATCAGCCGGACGTATCCGTAAATCGTATTCTTTAACAACGAGAGGGTAAATCTCTAGCTCTCTCTCTCCCGTGCAGAACACATGCAGGGACGTAATAATGGGGATTTAACAGTCATTAGGGACGGCATGCCGGTATATATCTGTCGATTGGTAACGCAAAGTGTTTGCACTAGGGCGAGATTGTCGAAGGGCCGGGATAGGAGATAACTCGTTGCAACGAGAGATCGATTTTCGGAAAGGAGGGTCGAAAAAGTACGCGCGGGTGTAAAAGGCACCCTAGCTATCTTTCTCTAGCTCGACCATTTCTCTCGGGCTTTTCGTAGGGTCGTAGACTACTCGAGTGCCCTCGAGGGCCAATCGAATGGGCATTTTGCCCACACTTAGCGGTCTGTAACAAGTGCATTGTCCCGTGCACCAAAGTGCACAAAGATAAAGAGACTTCTGGCTACTGCAATAAGAGGACCATCGAACGCCCGTTCTCGCTCTCTCCCTCATCTTCTATTTCTATCTTCATTTTTCTCTCGTGATGCGATTTTAATATGACGAAAGTGCAAATAAATCTGCCGCTTTGTCGACAGTACACTTCGGTAGTCTTTTTGTCTTTGACGCAATCATTGAAATTTTAAAATGGAAAAAATTTCATTATGCTTTAGAGCTCAAAAATGGAAATTTAGTAATGATATTATTATATTCTGTTTTGTAGTTTTGTGTAATGGTAAATTTACTACGAATTAGCAATATCATTAAGAAAAAAAATTGTAGGTGTGTATATTTGTTATTATACAGAAAAGAAAAGGTGTGGGTGAGAGCGTGGAAGTTTACGCCGTGCATGACGACAATGCATAAGGATGGCCCAGTGTTGAAAATTTTTCGAAAGTGACAGTTGTTTTCGGCGTTTTTCGCCCATGCTGGGTGGCACGTAACAAGTGCTTTGTGGCCGGCGCGAGGCACACAAGTGCACAAAAGTGGAGATTCGCGCTTGACTGATTTCAGAAGGACTCGGGAGAATACTCCGCCTTTCTTCGTCTTTCGCCCTTCCTTTCATAGCGGGCAAAATTTTAATATAACCCGGACGAGAGGCGGCGTCATGGCGTAGTGTATACTCTAAGGATTCTTTTTCAACGAGCGACTTTATTCCCGCGGAGATCGGAAGAAATTTGCACGCGAGCGTAATGAGACGTAATATTAGAAATGCAATACGGCACAAGCTCACCTTTTACGTCTACGATATTAAGTATTCGTAATTTCATCGTGTAATATAACGTCTATCAAGTCGCTCTATATATTCCTTAGGAGGAAAAAGAAGCGTTATTTTATCAACATAAAACTTCATCTCTTTCAGAGTTTAAATTGCTATATAAATCCATATCTAATTGCACAAAGTAAATAATTTGAATTTTCTAATGATGAATTTGGTGTTCTAATTTGCGAGATTAAAATGTCTTTGACGTAAACTGATAGCATTTGTGTTTATGAGAAACTGTGATTATATTTAGATCAGAGTGTGCTGACCTGATAGGTATGTCATAAAGCCACTTATCGTACGTAGGTATTACGCATTCGGTAGTTAAATTGCAGTAGAACAAATTTCAACAGTAGTCGGGTACAAATTTCAATTGCGAACGCAACAGGATGTAATGTACATACGCTACGGGGTACGAGAGTGAACGTGGGTGTTTCATCTATATTTGCGCGAAAAGACTCATGCTACAGCGGCTCTATTAGTACTTTGAAGAGGCCTTTTGTATATATGACGCAGTTCTATTCAGTGAAACCTGGTTTCAATATAGCACGGAGTTAAGAGAGGAAACGAAACAATACATTATTAAAAACAGTCTGGTGTAAGATTTCAGGAGCACACATTTCGAATCAGTCACACTTACGTTTATATCGATTAAAGTTAAATCTTCGCAAGTAAAAATCTTTCCGCATTAAAAGATTCTTAATTATTAAAAGTCTCAATTCATCTGGATTTAATTTGAACTCATGAATTGCGCCATTGTATAAAATTCTCGGCGCTCTGAAAAATATTTAATTGTATTTAATTTATATTGGCAAATACGAGTCACACGCTGTTATTAAGGCACAGAAACCAATTTAATATATACAGAGGAAATTTAGTCATATACATATAATACTATAATATACCGTTTCGGCTCATTTTTCGAGTCATCTTCAGTTATAGAATCTTAAAAAAGTATCTTACTGTTGATTCTGAGGTAAGTCTCCTTCACATTTATTTTATTAAAAATTTTTTGACTGCTTTGATTACTGTGTTTGATTTACTTGGAAAGTATGTCCACTGTGTTAAGTGCCAAGCAACTTCCACGTACACTTGGAACACCTTTTCTTGCAGGTCCTCATAATCGATAGTGAGACGCTTTTTTAAGACTCTATAATTGTATAAAGATGATTCGAAAAATGAGCCAAAACGGTATTGTACGATTTATATATATTATGATTAAATTTCCTATGTATATAAATTTATTTCTGAGCCCTAACAACTAAGTGTGATTTTTATTTGCCGTTTTCTTAATTATTTTTTACACATTATCACGAGTCTGAGTTTATAGTATTAATTTAGATTGATTTATATTTATGAGTCAATTCTAAGCAAATTGTAAGACTCATAACTTGTTCTCGTAAAACTTGTACGAACTTATGATTGCTATTCTAATTTTGTGCATATATATATCGTAAGACGTATAATTATTCGTAAATATCTATGATTTCTCGTAAATCTTATAGTTAGCAAGAAGCTGTCTGTAAAGTTATTGTATAAAGTTATAAGCACTTATAAGTTCTTACAAGTCTTACGCGAATATATTATGAGCCTTATGATTCTGCTTAGAATTTAGGCATTAGTCTATGCCAAGAAATGTCTTTTTAATTAAATCGTTGTAAACGGATAATAACGATTGCCATTATGATACTACACAGAAAAAATAGTTTCGCTCAAGTATCTAAAAGTTTGGCTAGATACAGGTCTGAAAATAATTTTGTTGAATTAAAATAATTATATAAGACATTTTAAATGGTTGCAAGAATGTTTTTTGCAGTGTTTCTTATCATGTTCGAGATTTCTATGTAATTATTTTATTGATAGTTCTTGCCTAAGAAGTTTCTGCTAAGGAGGGCTCAAACGTGCGCCGAAACATTCAGATTTTTCAAAGAATTTTTATATTTGTCGTGTTAATTTTTTGCGCAATTTCTTGCAATGATTCCTAAAGGCCGGTCTACAATACACGGAGTAAGAAGTAAGAGTAAGAAATTGACCAATCACAGTCGATTATTCTTCTCATATTCGACTGTGATTGGTCAATTTCTTACTCTTACTTCTTACTCCATGTATTGTAGACGGGCCTTAATACCTTGTTTTTGACATTATTTATTATTATTAATTAAAAGGAGTCTCCAAAAATCTTTTGTTTAATTTATCTTATTATTTTGATAGTATAACAAAATTATTTTCAGATCTGTGTTTAGCTAAATTTTTCAATATTTCGGCATTCGCGTCCTTTCTGTGTATAATTAGTTACGTGACAAAGAATATTTAAAACCAGCCAACATCTCCAGGAATGTCCTGCATTTTGTATTCAAACACTCGCATTGTGACGCTTATAATACTGTCGTCATTCGATTGTTTCTCATTGTATATTAATTACTTACCGATTAATATTCCCTTAATCCAAAACATGTGGACGATGACGTCCGGGAGACAATATGTGTTTCATCGTCGTTCGGTATATCGCAGATATGTGCAGACGTAATAAACGTGGCGGCAAACAAATTAACAAGTCGCCACCACCGGAGAAGCTGGATCGTTCATAATGGTGCAGGAAGGGGCTGCGATAGTCGTTCCTGACTTTGTAATCGGAGAGGATAAAACGCGACTTAAGTCAGAGGCTAAGAGCACAACGGAAAGGATGCGAGCGTGTTGCACGTATTCAGAGTCGAGTCTTTCGATGTTCTTGTTCGCTGTTCTCGGTTTTCGGGCCGACACGATGCATTTTCGGAATTAGGTTGCGAGCTGCGGCTCCCCTGAGAACACCACGGAGTCCTGTTGCACCTTCGTTGGATTATCCCCGCACGCAGCTGCCAATCGCGTCATTCTTATTTCCATGCTGGACAACACAATCGGCTTGTGTTTGTTTAAAGCATCTACTATTTTCTCTTTGATGACGCGAGACAGTCTACTTGATAATCGACGGAAGAATTTTAAGTTTTGGAAAAGTGCAAAGTGCGTGTTGTTCAGAGTCGGTCCTTGTTTACTTTTCTGTAAAAGAAAACAGACAAAATAGGTAAAATTATTAGTAAGAGAGACATAAGGAAAGAGAAATTAATTTTTATTCGTTTGTTTTTTATTTTATGCACTTTTAATAAACAATGTTTATAATTTTTTGATAAAAGAAGGCGATTTGTACTTGAATTTTATGATTCGACATTTTATATTTTAATTTTTACTTATTTTGTATGTTTTATACTACACAGAAAGATTTGCTAAAGTATCTCAAAATTTATCTAACCAGATCTGAAAATAATTTTGTTATTACAGTAATTATATAGGAAACTCGAACGTAATGAGCAATGTTGCAAACAATTTTGACATTTTAACAACCAGCTTGATCGTCCTCTATATATAATTATTCTATAGTTTAATAAAATTATTTTCAGATCTGTATTTAGCTTTAGATACTTCAGAAAAATCATTCCTTTCGTGTAGTCATTATTTTTAAATTCATTCTTATAACCTACAAGTATTATATATCACCTAACGAGTACATATTTTAATCTGTACAAAGTATTAATATATTTTTTAATAAGATAGATTGTATCGATTGTTGACTTGAGCAATTCTTATATAATTCCAGTTTTGTCTTTATTGTTTTTCAGACAGAACGTATAACTTGGACGTCGAGGACGTCTCTTTAGGGAGACCGCGGCGGGAGGGTGGTCGTGCTGGGGGCCGAGGGGGTGGTGATGTGGCCGAACAGCCTTGGAGGTACTTCCGGCTGCAGCGGGGGCGCCGGCGCCGCCGATCTCGGAGGCCTCGCCGCCTCCACCACCTCGGCCTCCGAACTCTTTGGGCCCGCGGCGTTCGGTGCCTCCGCCGCGGGGCCCTATGGCGCTCTCAAAACAGCGCCCTACATGGGTCTCAGCATGCCGATCGATGCGTTACATTCTACTATTGGTTATCCCGGTTGTACACCCGCCGGTGAGTCGGTCTACTGTGAGTGCCTACTATATTTTTTATTAGTTTTAACTGAACCGAGTTGGGAGTAACTTTTTTTCTTTGAGTTATATATTTTTGTTGATGTTTACCAACATAAACAAAATGCGAAACAATAGAGTTGTGACGTTATGATTTTCAATTTTTATAATTATAATTTTATACTATTTTATAGTATTTAAAATTATAAAAATTGTAAAAAAATAAATTTTATAATTATACAAAAATGCAAAAAAATTATTACAATAAATTATAATATTGTACCGTAATTGAAGAAAGCACATTGGTAAAGCGCAGAAATGTTAATAATGATACAATACGAAATTATTCATTAATCGTGTTAATGTAAAAGCTTTTGCATTATGTACTAAAGTTGCTTCCAACTCGTGAAAATATTATTACTGCTATTAATTTAGTTATTAATAACGGTTCATTTATTCTATTTATTTTATTAATCATTATCGATTAGTTATTAAATGTAGTTGACCTGTACGCCATAACGTATAGGTAATGTAGTAAAATTTATTTGTTATTGTTAGTATCATGCTGATGAAATAATTGGAAATAAATTAGATATTCAAAAAGGGAAGTTTTTTCCCAAATATTATTTTCGAAAGAAAAGCAATTTTTTAATTTCTTTTAAAGCCTTTTAGAAATGAATTATTTATACACATTAATTAAATATTAATATTAATGTCATTTATAACATCTAAAAGAAAAATTATAAATGAAAATCAAGAAAAAATCTTATGATATCCGATTACATAAAAAATTCTATGTTAAAGGCAATCCGAGAAAGCAACGGCGGGAAAGGACGACATTCACACGATCACAGTTGGATATATTAGAGGGACTTTTTTCAAGAACAAAATATCCTGACATTTTTATGCGTGAGGAAGTCGCTATGAAAATCAATTTACCGGAGTCGAGAGTGCAGGTAAGTCATTGAGACAGCAATCTGATAATGGCCTCAATGCTTTTCACAAAAGTATGTTTTTCTAAAAATTACATATATTAACTATCGTACGTGTATAAAATAAATAAAAAACAATATGATAATTCAATATCATTTTATACGTAATGTTTAAATTACTCAAGAAATATATAAGATACTACGGAATTTTAAACGCGTAAAAAAGATTTTTGTAAATATTCCCTGTAGTAAAAAAATTCGACGTATCTCTCCACGAAAAGTGCGAGAGTATCTGATTACCGAGGGGTATACACTATCGGTACGCAGACAGCGTGGACAACATTGATTCTTTCTCATATATCCTTCGCTGAAGTTAATTTGATCATTCGCCTTACAAATGCTCACATATTCTTCAGACAAACACCACCTTAGTATTGTATTAATTATAATGAAAGACAAATTTGATAGGATTTAATTTATATACGTAAAGTTTAATGAATATAATATATGGTATATATAAAGTGTAACTATGTATATATGAAGCATCATAACATTATTCGATATAATTACATAGGGTAACTGTCCTTATTAATGTGCCTTTTAGCCAATTTGCTTATTACTGAATTAATTATAAAATATTGTAGCTTTAATTTTATCTGCTTACAATCAATATCGGTTTTTCAACTACTTCTTTTTCTTATAATATTTCTTTAATCTAAAAAATGTTAATACTTTATAATGCTTTTGACAAAAATAGAAAACATGTTTTTGTCCCTATTAATGAGTTCTCTAAGCGGCGATGGCCCTATTTATGTGTCCAAATTTGTGTGCCTGTTTACATTTGACTCATTTTAACATATAGTTACTAAAACAGATAATAAATTTAAGCTAATTGTTTATGTTATAATATTACATAAATCATTATTTCAATTATGTTTATTTCAAAGTACACTCATAACACAACGTTCTCAGCTCCAATACAGGGCACATTAATAGGGACAAGCTTAAAATCTTGCGATATATATTACTGGATTTACATAAATTCTTCATATCTTTCGAAAAATATTTAAAATACTTTAATACTCAAAAAATAAAATATTATCTTTGGTATCGTATGCATTAATAATTTAACTTAAGAAAAAAAAATTTTTTTTCTTATTTATTTGTGCTAGTTTTCTTTATGACTTATCGAAGTACAAAAGCACCCTAATAGGGACAGGCACAGTAATTGGGACAGTTACCTTAATCATAATAATAAAGGAAAGTGGAAGAAAAATTACGTAATCGAAGTGCAACTGCAATTATATTCACAATTATTTATGGCAAGTGTAAATACAACAAAGTATAAAAATCAAGTACAAAAGAAGTATAAAAGCACCGAACATTTCGGGCTCTCTTTGATGATTCAAAAAGGAATAAAATTCATTCACTCTGGCCATATAAAATCGCAAACGACGCTCCCCCTATTGATATTCTTGCTCAATGGCAGAAAGTCGAAAGAATTTTTCTATATAACAATACCGCGAAAACCTACATGAAGGATGACATTTCCGGAATCAACATTTTGGTATTGCTTGGCTGACACCGTGTCGTTTGCTCGTGTCGAGTTCGACGTCCACGGGGTCCGAAAACGTGCTCGCGCATATTCCACCCTCATCACGGCCGGAAAGGACGCATTGCATCCGCAATCGCCACCCAACACACCTGGCCTATGGCCGTGTAAACGGGATGAATGGGTCTAACATGGGCCATAGTCTTCCGCACGTTCGTCCGACGACTGCAAAACCAGCGACTGTTCTACTCATCGACATTTTCGGACCCCTGTATGACTTCTCGACCACAGACGAAACAGTTTCGTTCTATTGTAGCTCTGCTAAAGTTGGTTTCCATCACGATCAATACGGTAATGTCACTTTTCTCACGCGCAATTGTATATTTTAAAATTAATGTCTTAAAAGAACACACATTGTATTTATTAGGTTAAACTTAATTTCTGCCGTTTTTCGTCTCCAAAATTGATTTGTTTCGAAGGGAAGATGAATGAATACCTTAATCAAAGTAATTTCCTTCATTTTCTACTTTATTGCTAATTAATAATACTTTATTAATAATACGTTGATTAAGGTATTTCCCTTCGAAACAAATCAATTTTGGAGACGAAAAACGGCAGGAATTAAGTTTAACACCTAATAAAAATAAATAAGTCTTACATATTAAACTTTTTAATATTACATTAATCAATCAAAGAATTAATGATTGATTTAAATTAAGTCGTATATACTGTATCAAAAAGAAAGAGGATAAATCGACTTAAATACAAATATATACCAAGCTTATTATTTATAACACCCCCCCTTAAAATAAAGAAAAATTAATTTCTTGTAAATGTGCAGCTATTATGGTACACATTACACAAAGCAACATTGATGTCATGTCATTATTTTTCGATACCAGCGTGAGAGAGCGCAATCCAGTCGTGATAAAATACTTTTGCAACGTTCTATTGAAAGCAAAGAATTCATGTTATAGCGATACATACATCGGACTTCTTCGACGGAAGAACGCGAGCTGTTAGTATCCGTCCCCCAGAAAATCCGTAGAAACCCAAGCTCACCTCTCCGCTTCTAACATCGATCGCGCGAGGCTTCTCCAAGTTCTACTCTCTCCTCCTGTCGCATTTCTCCCTCTACCTCTTTCCACTCGCTTCGTTCCTCCCTTCGTACATCCCGTATCGTCCTAATATACTATTTCTAAGGGCAAACAAGAAACATTGCATCATTTTCACGTATCACGTATCATACAGTAATTAAGCAAATTTTTCAAATTACATTTCCCAGTCTTAATTTAAAGAATTTTCTTTTATTGATAAAAAAAAGGAAGAAATATTATAACATCTGCTAGTAAAATATGTAATGTAGTCAAACATTATCAAAACGTCTGACGATGTCCGCCAATGTAATCGATATTATTCGCACGCCGGCAAAGAGAAGAATGTTTTTCACTCTGCATAAGTATAATTAGCAGGTTCATTACAAGGTGTTCGCGCAAAACCAGTGGACACTTTGAACGCAAACCGGAGCGAGCCCGTTGGTACGCGAAATCGGCTTATTCTATTCAGAGAAGTTGCTCGGTGTGTGGGACGACCTATACTCCGATCGGTTTTCGTAATTCTGTTGCATTAACGGCAGCCTGGTAGCGAGCGTGTCCGATATGCATGTGCGTTTTCGTTCGCGCTGCTGCAGTCAGCTTGATTGGTAATTGATAGTCGTGCCAGCCCGGCATTCCCTTATAATTGGCTATTACGCCAGCTTTGCGAGAGCTCTCCGCGGCTCTCCGGATTCGTTCTGAATCACATTTGTGTTACGCATCACTGAAACGTGAAAATATCGCTTGATTCATTTCGCAACAGATGTGCGACTATTGTTATTTTTTTTTTTTTTTTTTTTTTTTGTGG
>NW_017300267.1:1220778-1264037 GCF_001594075.2 Trachymyrmex cornetzi
TTTTTTTTTTTTTTTTTTTTTTTAGTGGTAATACGGTGTCATTGTAGGGGCGCTTGATTATATAATCACGTAATATCGCGGGTATTTTCACGTGTGTTTACAGGTGTGGTTCAAAAATCGGAGGGCTAAATGCCGACAGCAGCAGAAGCAGCAACAACAACAGCAAGATAAGACGCCGAGATCGAAAAAGCCCTCGGGGAGCCCGGCTAGTAATCCACCCCCTGGAAAAAGTCCTTCAATTACCACTCCGCCCACACCCGCCGCCGCGGTACCTGCTACTACGCCCTTGTAAATATTACTTATCTTAATGAGCACTTATCTTTGGCGTATGTCCGTGATCGCGCTAACGACTTTTTATCTCAGACGGGAACGTGTCAGTGCGAGATAATCGGCAACTTAATTAGCTTGATAATTAGTATTCTAATTGCGGCTACACGCGACAGATATTATCGAGATACATATTGCGCGAGATACGCTTCCTTACATTCGCACTTTGAGCGCGTAAAGTCTAAAATGTTAATTACGACGCGATCGATCGCCGTATAGAATGTAGAAAGCTAAATGTTTATACACACATATAAGTTTGTTATAACTGTATTTCTGTATTTAGGAGCGGAGGCACAGGAGGCTCAGCAGCAAGTTCGCCAGCGCTTTTAAGGGACTCGCCGCAGTATAAGCCTGCGGGAAATGCTAGTTTGTTATTAGCAGCTAGCACGACTCCACCGAGCGTAAGTGGATTATAGCAGTACTTACTTTCGCCGAGTATAACATGTACTTGGATATAATAGGTCGATTTATATTTTATTATTTTACGTTTTTCGCGAAAAATTGTTTTAAAGAGCATTTTTTACATGGAATATTCGTTCTTATCGATTATATGTCCTTAACAGTTAGGTGGTACAGTGTATAGCAGCGGCGGTGGTAGCAGTAGCATTTGGAGTCCAGCAGTAACGGAGAGCGGTGGAGCATTTCCGGGAGACCATCAAAGGTTAACGTGGACGACAACCCCTTCCCAGCAGCAGTGCTATCAAAATTATTCGTCCTATTATACCAATATGGATTACCTTTCGCCCGCCCCGCATCAGTTAAACGTGGTAGGTAAAATAACTCTAGTTTCCTAAGTCTTTTACATAAATATATACACAGAAAGAATGTTTTTGCTGAAGTATCTAAACCGAGGAGGGGTCAATCACCTCCATTGCTATCATATTGTTAGCGTTTTACTATAGTATTGCCTGTACTAGAAATAATACATAGCAATACATTAGCAATACTTGACAATATTGTGCGCAATAAATGCAGGCAATACATTGGGTGATTGACTCCTCGATATAAACAGATCTATAGCTAAATGTAGAATACTCAAGCTAGTTGCTAGAATGCCCAAACTTTTTGCAGCTCATCATGCTTGAGTTAGCTGCATAATTATTTTAATGATCCAATAAAATTGTTTTTAAATCTGTATCTACTTAAATTTTTAGATCAGCAAAACTATTCTTTCTATATATAATAATATCAGTTATATGTCATTAAAGTACGTGCGGTGTAAAAAATACTTGATTCTTCAGTATAGGTACAATAATAATAAACAAAAATATTAATATCGAATTGACAAATTAGGACAATGGAAGTAGCAGTCTTGATAACTCATGGAGTAAAACGAGAGACGAAGGTACTACTTCATCGTGGTTTTACAATAGCACCGGATGGGGTGATCGTAAGTGAACCTACAAGCATCGAAGAATGAAGCCTGGGTACATATCATCGACAACAGTGATGTTATATGGCTTGAATCGAAGTTTATTGTAACGAAATGCCAAAAACTGAAGAAGTTCTACTTCTGATAAATGTCGATACAGACTAAACATATCTTTAATAACTCGGCCAGCATTCGAACACTGTGGAATGTACAGGTCGATCGAGAGTGCCATACGTATCTTTCTGCATTAATTGATACAGCATATTTTAAATACACAGGATGTCCTACATGTATACCTAGTTCTATTATCTATGTAGAATATTTGTTTATTATTAGAATCTTAAATTTTTATAAAATTTTATACAAAAACTGACATAATTTCGGAGAAAGCATTATTGTTTGCATCTATACACTGAAAAGTGTACTAAATTTTAATAAACATTTGTTTGAATAGTACTAATTATAAATATTTAATAAATATATACATACGTTATATATAAGGACCATTGGATTTAACTGTTATTTTATCTTACTGAGTAAATATTTATTTTCTGTAAGTAAATGTTCTATAAGTAAATGTTCAGTTAGTACTATTGAAAAAAATACGTATTAAGATTTAGTAAATTATCTTAATATTTTTATACGTAAAATGATAAAAAATTAAGGATGTACCGGATCGTAAAATTACCGAATTCAAAATATCGAATATCTGGTGTTATATTTTTTTCGGATATCCACTGTACAGTCGGATATTCGGTAGAGTTATCGGATACTACATATTACCGGATACTAATGATATCCGACTATCCAACCAGATAGTAAAAAAGTATCAGATAATACCGGATGTCTAATATTTCCCGGATATCCGGTGCATCCTTATAAAAAATTAATTCAAAAGTTAAAAAAATTTCTATCTAAAAAATTAAGATAACCTTCATATGTATTATAAACACCTTCATTTAAAAAAGGTTATTTTACTAAGCAATATTTCTTTTATATCATATAATTTTTATTAGATTTGCTTCGCTTTTAATTTAATGCACTGTATTTAAAAAAAATTTTAGATGATAACATTAGATAGGACATCCTGTATAATTGTTTTTTTGTTGTCGAAACATAATGCGATCATATATTTTTAATTATTTTGAGCCGTGTGAGCTTTGTGAAATGTGTATGAGAGGTAGTTTTAACTACCATATACTCTGTCTTATTTACATCTCGAAACCTGTGTCAAATTATATATTAAATATGATTATTTAATATTAGAAAAACATAAAGATCTCAAATTGATGGAAATAATGGTATTTCAAAAAGATGTTTCGTATTTTGATAGTTATTTCAAAATGTTTTGATAGTGCAAAATTAATTAACTAGTCACGTTAATAATATAAAAGTAACAATCGAGAAATTAACACATTAAATAAAGTCGCCATAAAGAACGAGTATATTATAATTATGCCCTTTCTTCGCAAAAATCATAAATTCATTATTTTATCCATCACGTCCGATTTTATAATGATAATGAATTATTTCAATAGTTTTAATAGTTCAAGTAAATCTTCTATTATCGCGAATAACGACTTTTTAACGGTGTACTATAATCGTTTCATGTGATCTCCGGGACAAATAACTATATATTGTGTATATAATATAAATACTTTTACGAAAAAAATTCAAGAAAATTGACTTAGATTCACACACGTTAAAAATATAGTGGAATATGTCCAAGCGATTTAGTTCTCAATATACAAAAATTTTCAAAAAGAGGTATATGCGTATGTATAGGTACACAAGACATACGTACTATGTACATAAATTATATATAAAAACATATATATATAGTGCAAGTCTCTCTATGTACATATGTATCATTCTTTCGTGTAGAAATACACTACCTGAATATCAAAATGAACTCGTTATGACATCGAAGTTGTTGATCGTTTTCTTTTTATAGACTTATTTCACATGCAAAATAAAATATTTTATCTTTTATAAATTTAATAAATAGCATATACCGTCCCGCTGTCAGAAAATTCGCATTGGATTGTCTTTCATACGATATTATCTTTGTATAAAAAAAGGCAAGAATATAAAAAACATTTAAAGAGACATTCATCATTAATTCTCTAATTAAAAAAAAAAAACAAATTTGTTTGCAAAAAATCTTGTTAAAAAGAATCTTTTTCTACATACTTGTATTCTTTTTGCGCGAGGATTTACCTGGTTTTGTACCACGAATCTCACCTCGTATTTTCTATTTGTTACCTTTAAATAACCAAATATTGTAATATGCAATTTTTATCAAATTAATATTGAAAATATATCATTCATTATTATAATCATCCTTCTTTTTAACACGCAGTATTTAGTAATTACAAGCGATTTTTGTCACACCTTATATATATATTTTTTTGGACCAGTCGATTAAATTTTTATGAACCCTATATATATAAATTTATCTATTAGCCACGTGCGAAAAGTATTTTAAATTTAGCCAAATAATTTACGTATCGCTTTTGGTAAAACTTTTATTATCAATCAATATTGTCAATATTTTGGAAAAAGAGATCTTCGACGCGAAGAGCTTTATAAAAAAAACTAAACTGAATGCCGATTGTTCTCTACAGATGTGTGATGATTGATTATAGGATAGAAAAAATTAAGATTCATATGTAAAGTGAAAAAAAACCGGTTTAAGATCTATAGGAATATAAGTATGTGACTGTTTAGATTGTTATTATAAATATTACCAATACTTATAAAATGATCGACACAGAAAACAACGACGTACATGTCTCAAGATGTATGAAGATAATATAACAAATTTGAATTGTATGTTCTTACTTTTCTTCCATCTACAGCTTTCTGCTTAAAAATTTCGTTATCCTATCGAATTTCTTTTTCCTCTCTTTTAAACTAAATATATTATCTGTATTAATTTTTTTATCATAGAGATTATATTATATCCTGTTTTTATTGCAAAAAATAATTTCGTTATATTACATCATATTTACAGGTAATGCGATTTATATTTGCATTTACATCTAATGATTCAGGTCTTCATAAAGCACTATTATTTTTTAAAACTGTTACACTTATCGTTTTTGCATTTATGTTTTGAGATTCAAAATCTTTAAGAGTTTTAGATATTTGTATATTAGAAATTTCATATTTATATAAAACTGTGCATCTATGTCTAAAATTAAATATTTCCAAAAATTTTGTATTTATATTAATTTATATTTATACTATGTTTATATGCGTATTTTTAAATTTCGTATCATACATTTAATATTTACAATTAAGTAAAATTTTTAAGTTTTCATTTCATATTCATAACTATTTCGCAGCAACTTCCTCATTTTTAAGTCCAGAAAGACACTTGAAAGATATTTGTGACAATAAGAATAAACTAGATATATGAAGAAATATTTATGTATAAAAGTCATCTAAAAATATACATTTCAGTTTTGACTTCAAATTATATCTATTAATATTTTTTTATTTTTACGAAATCGATGAAATCACAATTGTGATGTCGAAATGATGTTGTGTAAATATTATTTTTCTCTTAAAAAGATATATTTATGTTAGGAATTATTTAAACAAATAAAAAATATGTTATAATCAATTTTTCTCATTTTTTCGCATAATCATATTATTGATAATTTAAAATAAGTTCATAGATGACATGAAGTTCAATAATACAACTATAAGGTAGGAAATAATTGTAAAAATTATGATCTTTTATTTATCTTGATATTTGGTAGAGGTAGGTAACTGTATTTTTCTCGTTATCATCTGCTTTGTTTCGACTAATCGCTTCTTATATTCATCACATATTCGCTGAGAGGGCGTTAGTGCACAGCCAAACGAACTTTCGTAACAGATAAAACAACGTAACAATTGCCTTATTGGTGCATTTTCCACCAATTTTCAATTGTACGATAAAATTTTAGGAATACAATATATTTAATAAATTTTGTTTCGAAATCTCTAAGAATAAAATACAATCTTTTAAGTACAAATCGTTCATTTTCATAATTTTATCATTAGTTCAAAAGAGAAAAACAAAACTGCAATTTATAATTATTTAAAATTCTACATATCGTAATTACAGTTTTTAATGATTTCTGTTGATGATCAACGTGAAAATATTAAATTGTGAAAAATCTCATCACAAATAATACGATCGTACGAAGTTTATCTAAAGAAATTCTCGCACATCGCGTTATCGTTTTCATTATGTTTATGTGATGGAAATTTCGTTATGAATACAAATACATGCGTTATAATCACTTTAATTGTCATATCTAATGAGAAGTAATTATGACAAAATAAGAGTTTTTCAAAAAAGCATTAGGGTGCGTTCCGAGTTACGCATGAGGCGCATGATGCATTATTTGTTCTTATTGTTCAGCAAATAATAAAGGATACATCATGCGCTTCATACGTAACTCGGAACGCACTCTTAGTATCATTTTCGCGCGCTATAGGTATTGAAATTTGTGTTTACCTTATCAAACTTAACCGCCATGACGCGGCGTCGATCACGATCAATGAAGTAGCATTGATTACGAAGATCCGCACGTTTTGACGATCGCCCGTCACTTGAACCAGCATTCCTGATGAAACTTCGCATTAATTATGCATTACGAATGGATAAAAGTCGCAATGAAGACGGAGCGATTCGCACTTCGCACTCCGAACCGATGTGCCGATGAAACTGTCATGGCGGCCGATCGGCACGCGGGACATTCGATCTGAATATGATCCCCGGTAAAAAATTTTTCATGCATGAATATGTATAAATATGTATAAACATACATAAACACGCATAAATATTCATAAACACGTATAATTATATATGAAATATATCTATACATGTTCATATATATTCTTCTTTCTTTTGTAAAATTACATTTTAGTGTAATAGAAATAATAATATATAATAACGTGAAAACATTAAAAATAATTAAAAAGGTAATTTTCGCACTATTTGTTGTAAAAAAAATCAAGTTTGAAGAAATGTAAAAAAAACTATTTATGTATAATTATATATAAAATTATGCATATAATTATGTATGAATAATTTTTTTTTACATTTTTCCAAACTTTTTTTTCTAAAACAAACAATGCGAAAATTATCCCTTTAATTATATTTTATGTTTTCACATTATTATTATTATTTCTATTACATTAAAAAGTAATTTTACAAAAGAAAGAAGGATGTATGAAAATGTATGGACATATTTGATCAGTAGTAGTTAAATGTTCTTAAAAACAATTGATTATAATTTACATTAATTTGAATAAATTACAATCATGATAATTTGTTCAATATATAAAATATCGAATTTTTTCTCCCCCCCTTCCCTTTTCTTCTATTAAATATAACATTGAAATACCTAAATAATCGAAAAGATAATTAACTTAAAAATAACATTAATCGTAGGAATATTTAACATAAATCTCAAATTATAATTAATAAAATTAAAAATATGTGTTAAATAAGACTATGAATAAAAAAATCAACATAAATATGTAAATAAAAGAAAACAATATAATCAAGAACTAAAACATTAATAACAATCAAGAACTAAAACATATTAATAACAAACGTCGTTTCGAGCCCAATCGGGTCATCTTTAATGTTACATAGAAACATATTCAAATTGAACGATTAAAATAATATAATAAAATAAATTACAAAAACATCTAGTAAATTCGCATCCTGTCGTTAATCTGATACTATGCCCGCAAAGATGTAGCGTGTATTATAGATGTCAGAATAATAAAATCCTTATTCGATGTCATAGTGCTAAAATATTCACAAGCATCATAAATTCAAATATCAAGTTATTCTTCAAATTATAATATTACAATGTCCAATAATAAAAAATTCTTCGTATTAGTTCAATAATACAAAAACTCTTCTCCAAGTCGGTACACTTAATTCGACGTCAACATAAGATTACATTTTAGAAGCAGTATATTGCAAAGAAAACGTTTCTATTGTTTGGCTGAGAAACACAAAGATGACCCGAGCTCGAAATAATGTTTGTTATTAATATGTTTTAGTTTTTGATTGTCAGGGTTGGGTAAGTTAATTTTTTTTTTAACTAAGTTAAGTTAAAGTTAACAACCTTGGAAATTTAACTTATTTAAGATACAAGTTAATTTATAATAAAATTAATTGAATTAAAAGTTAAGTTAATAAAAAAAGTAATTAAAAAGCTAAAAGTTAAATTTGTTTGTTTTTTATTTTTTTAATTCATGATTCCAAGATTCCAGTCTTATAAATAACGGAAATGACAAATATATACTTCATTTAGAAAATACTCTATATTTTATTTACATTTTGTTTATATATTTTGTTTATATATACTGTTTAGTATATATAAGATTCGACTATGAATACTAGCCTGTGGTATGACTAAAGTTTCAGACACAATACGAGGGAGTAGTGATAGTAATAAGAAATAGTAGATTTCAACCTATCAGAAACTAAATACATCAAAATACACAGTTTCTGACAGATTGAAATCTGGGGGTCGATTGTGTAATTTGAAATGAGATGAAAATTACAAAAGTGAGCAAATTCACTAGAATATTTATAATTTCATTGGTTAATAAATTTGCTCATTTTTGCAATTTTCACCTCATTATATAAGTTATCGCTATTGCCGCGTATTATGTCTGAGACTTAACTTCAAAGAATTAAATAAAAAATTAATAGTTACGGATGAAATGTAACTAAATAAAGTTAAAAAAAGTTAAGAGTCTAAAACTAAGTCTGTAACTATAAAGTTATGTTAAAATTAATTAACTTTTTAACTTTTTAACTTAACTTTTATTTTTTTAACTTAGCACTACCCAACCCTCTTGATTGTTATTAATATGTTTAAGTTATTGATTAAATCGTTTTCTTTTATTTACATATTTATGTTGATTTTTTTGGTTCATAGCCTTTCTTAACACATATTTTTAATTCATATTAATTGAACCATATTACATGATGTATTATAATTAGTCAATACTTTTCTAGGTATTCGGAGATAAAACAATTGAAATCGATTATTCACAGTCGAACGAGAAGAGAATAATCAACTTCATTCTCCTCACGTTCGACTGTGATTGCCCAATTTTTTACAGCTTACAGCATAAATGAACAGATTACGGCATGTATATTAATAAGCTGTAAATGATCCTTAAAGACGCTGAGTGCAAAAAGCGCAAAAAAAAGCAACGCGATGAACTTATTATCTACTTATCTCTCCAGGGTTGTATAACCGACAGATTGCGTCCTCTGGTGGCGACGCGAGCAATCACGTTGACCGACCAGGTGAACCGAGAGCATCCAGGTCCAGAGGTCGCTTCGCGCCGGCGTGGGTTTATTGCAGCAGTATCGCGCGTCTCTTCGCGCCGGTCGTTTCTCGTTCGATTTTCTCTCGCGTACACGCCGTTTGCAGAGTTACCGCAGATCAGCCGTGAAAATGATCGCGACGTGAATTTCGCCGCACGGCCACACACGGGGTGTTTTTTTTCTCTTTCTCCGTCTCTTTTCTTCCGCGCGGCGATAACGATTGTGCACGTTATTCTCGGTTGATCCAGAAGGATGCAGCGCATCGCGGCTCTACTGGCTCTGCTCGCCTGCGTGTGTAAGTACCGCACCGAACGGAATAGCGTAAGCGGGGCTCTCCGGCTTTTCCCTCCCTTCCCGCTACTCGCCGCGGGTCTGTCTGCCCGTCTGTCGGGGTGAATCACGCGGAGGGAAGAGAGCCGATCGAAGTTTCCGTAACGGCCCATCTCCCTCCTCCTTCAACCCCTCGGGATCCAGCGCTGATCGTCTCGCGATCTTCCCAGCCCGCTCCGACCGGTTGCCGCTCCGCGCGCGGTTTCTCCCTTTCTTCCTTTTCTGACCGGCCGACGTTGTAATTATGGCTAATTGAGTCTGAATCGCGCGCCTTGGCCGACTGGGCGATTTGACTCCGTAAAAAAAAAAAGAAAAGAAAAATCACAGGCTCCTTTCGAAGCGGCCACGACTTATACAGCACGGATCATTCCAGCGATAATATTGCAGCGACGTTATTACAAACATTTGCTGCGTTCAGTAGAGAAAACTGATTAATGAGCGCTCAGTGATTTTTTAATATGACCGACTGCATTTAGCAGAGAAAGCAGTTCTACTATTGTTGTGAAAGTCTTTAATGTGATTGATTTTGCTCTTAGTTTATTACTGAATCTAAATGTATAAACCAGTATAAAAGAATATCATATAAAAGAATCATGTAAAAGAATTTTACTACAATTGCGAAACTGCTGAACGCAGCCATTGGTTTTTGCCTTTAATTCTTTACTAGATCGAATTGCAGGAACCAATCATATTAAAGAATCGTGCACCGAACGCTCACACTGACCAGTTTTTTCTACTGAACGTAGCCAATAAGTCTGTTCGCGTTGCCTAAAATTCCCCAAAATGTCTGCACTTAAAATGAAATATATATATATTCGGGTATTGAAAAGAGAAAGAAGCGAAGATGCTGAGCGCAAAAAATGCAAGCAACGCAAACAAATCTAGAGCGGTCTGCTATAATTCATAGTCCATTTTAAGGCCGGTTGTTCTATCTTTTGGTAAATTTTACCTGTTGGGTAAGTAGCAAGATTACCCAATCACATGCGCGAATTGCCAGATTTACCTAACAGGTAAAATTTACCAGAAGGTGGAACAACTGGCCCTTAATCGAGGAAGTAACCACTAGCTGAAATATTATCCCATAGATTATATGATTTCATTTGGTTTCATATAATTTCATTTGGTAAAGGTAAAACCTAAACGATTTTACCAAATATATTATCTAATATATCATACAATAATTTTATATACATAAATATATTATCTCTAATATATTATACAAAATATATTTTATCTAATATATTATACAATAATTTCTCGTTATTGCAATTATCGGATTATATTATATCGGGATTTCATATGAATTTTATAATGATTTCGAGGACCCTGCCCATTATTACGTTAGGTGATTAATCCCCTCGGTTTTAATTTCAAGACTGTCTTAAGTAAAGGATTATTTATACTTGCTGTAATCTGTAAGAATTGACCAATCCTAGTCGATTATCCTCCTCTCATTCGACTATGATTGGTCAACTCTTACAGATTGTGGCATAAGTTAACAGATTATAATCAGTGTATAAATGATTTTTAGATCACCACACGATTTTCCGTAGTCATAAAACGTACCGTAAGAATTAGCCAATCAGTTGAAAATTTTTTGATAATTCTTGACTGTAACTGACTAATTCTTATAGTACGTTTTACTGTTATGGAAAATGTGCGCGATAGCCTTAATGTTTTAAAACGCTAAAGCTAGAAACACATAACAAAACAGTAGGCAATAAAGACTTAAGTAATAAGACGATAAGATTTAAGAAATAAGCGAATCGGCCAATCACAATAGAGAACGTAAAGTAGTTCTCTACTGTGATTGGTCAATTCGCTTACTACTTACATCCTACTCTCTTGTGTTTTTTATATATTTTTGGCTTAATACAACCCTCTGATTGGCTTATTATACATTTTAAGACTGTACTTAAGACAGTCTTAAATATAAGAATCGACTAGAAATAGTGTTAATGCTGCTGCAAGCTCCTGTTCTGTACAGGAAACCACCTTTTTGCCCCTGGCCGAGTCTCCTACAATTGTCGGAGATTTTATGGTGCTAAGTATTGATTCAGAAAGAACCGGGACCCGCTGATTTGAAGTTACGCGGTCAGATATCGCGGAAAGGGTATCATTTCGTGCGCGAAGAACCGCGAGAGTATATCTGGCGAATGCATCAGCGCGATACGGCAAGCACGATACGTTATGCCGAGAACATTGTTACACGCTCGTTGCACACTGTTATTTCGTGATAAAATCGCGTAACTCGCCGAGTAAAATATTTCGTTGTTACCGGCCTGCTTTTTAACCGTACGATTAATATTATCTCGAGTGATGCATAAAAAGATTTTGGAATGTCCCGCAAAGCTTTGATCTCGCGTGCGCTAAAGAAACTATCTTTTTGTGTATGCTTGTTATTTTCGCTCAAATCGCATTTATATCTTGATGAGATTAGTGATTACTATTATTATTTTGCGCATACAACATTGTTCACACATCGAGATTATTCATTGGCTTTATAATGACTGTTTTTAACACTTTACAATTATATAGAAAGTCACGGAAGAGCAAATATTGCATATGATTGAAAACAAGCTCGAATTGATTTCGTAAGAAAATTACATTTCCAGTACTTCGATTCTGTAAATTTTAACGACAGTTTAGTCTGTACTTTCCACTTTACATTTATGCTCATTTCTATTAATAGTTTAATTTTGATCTCGGTTCAACTAATTCTTCTTCTTTTTCTGGTCTGGTTATAAGAATTAGAAAAAGATGAAGAGTAAGTTGAACCGATTCAAGTTAATTGCATAAAAAAAACTTCTACGGTTACAACGACCAAAAATCGCTTTAATACATTTTTTTTATTATAAGAACTATAATATACGATTGTGTGTTATAATCGTAAAATTGACATATCTTAACGGTTATGGCTGTTAAGATATGTCCATCTTACGATTATCACAACCAAATATATTGATAAGTGAAAATGATCATTATTTCCGGTTGTGGCAACCATAGCATTTTTTCTGTGCTACATTGATAGAAACAGGCATTAGTGACACAAGTCGACACGATTATTCTATCTTTTTTGACATTCGGAGAATAACAAAGATAAAATGACATTTTACCAAATAGAAAGCGCCCAGTGTCATCAACCCTTACCGTACTAATATGGGTAACTAGTGACCGAGTGATTCCTGTTCGTGCAAGTTTCTTTGAGTCTTTCGGTAATTATAAATTATACTACATTTTATTATTTTTCAAAATAAAGAGTCAATATTTATTCTAGAAAGTTGAAAGTATGTTGGTGAATTTTTAGAGATTTTTTTTATTATTTTGAAAAGATGAAAAAACGAAGAGATTTGAAGTGACCCTTGAAGGCCCGTCTACAATACACGGAGTAAGAAGTAAGAGTAAGAAATTGACCAATCACAGTCGAATGTGAGAAGAATAATCGACTGTGATTGGTCAATTTCTTACTCTTACTTCTTACTCCGTGTAGTGTAGACGGGCCTTAATGGTATGGATGAGACACTAAATTGTAGATGGTATGGTAAGGGTTAATATTGTCGTTGCACAGCTTTTTTGTCATGTATGTATAATTATGCGTCGTCTACAATATACGAAGTAAGAAGAGTAAGAAATTCACCAATCACAGTCGAGTGTGAGAAGAATAATCGACTGTGATTGGCCAATTTCTTACTTTTTATTCCGTATATTGTAGGGTGCGGTCCACTTGGTGCTACAAACGCTTCGGAAGCATTTGACTGACCAATCAGAAGAAAGAATTTCATTAATTGACCAATCAAAAAATGCTTCGAAACATTTGTAGCATTAAGGCCCAGTTTCACAACTCATGGTTAACTCTTAACCGAAGTTCAACTTGTTTCCCATCTTTTTCCAATTCTAAAATTGGAAAGAGAGAATGAATAAGTTGAACTTCGCTTATGAGTTAATCGTCACTTATGGAATTGGGCCTAAGTGGATCATAACCGTAGATGTACCTGCGGACTAACAATATAAAGGTACGTTCCGTTTCATGCATAATGCACGTGATATCCTTGATTATTTTATCCTTGTTGTTCATCGAATATTAAAAAAAGATAAAATGATGCATCATGCGCACCATATGTGAAACGAAACGTAGCCTTCGTCTGTCGTGTTGCTTCCACTTTTTACACTACAGCGTCTTTGCTTTTTCTCTCTTCAACGTCTGAATATATATTTACTTCATTTTAGGTGTAAAAAATGTTTAAGAATTTCGAGCAACATGAACAGATCTAACATATCAACACTATCGTTAAAAGTTAGGATCATGGCACGCAAAAGAAACTTATGCAGTAAAACGTAAGCAGTAAAGAAACCAACATGTTAAGCTGACTTTTCATACGCAGCACGCTGCGGCAGTAATTCGTTGCTATTGGTTAAAAATTTTATATAAGATGACGCACTCCCAACGTAAAATATATTTTGCCGCATTTCACTGAAGTTTAACCGAACGAACAACGAGCAGCAAAGAATTCGAAGTCGAGAAAGTCTGCAGTATTTGCAAAAAATATGAAAATTGAGTACATTTACAATGAGTACATACAACAAGTACATTTTTATTAAGATTTGAAGTGTGATAGGGATATTCTAAAATCTAAATAATTACCTGAAATGGTAATTGTCCGAATTGTAACTGCACTAACAGTTGCCATATAATCACAAGTTTTTTAAGTTTTCTATATTAATTTTCGAGCTGAGCAAATATAAGACACATATTTGAGGTTAAATTTTAATACATATGCTGTTGCCGTTATTTCTGTTCATGCGTAGCAAATGCAGCGAAAACAATTATGAAAAATTTACATCACGTGATACTTTTGCTGCCGCAGCGTGCTGCGCATGAAAAGGCACCTTTAGATTCAATGTTGTTTACGTTACATAGACTTACGATCTCTGTGATTGGTCAATTCGCTTACTGTTTACGTTACGTTTTACTGCTTAAGTTTTTTTGTATACCAAACAGAATCGGGATACTGGCTTTCATCACACTTTATCCGAGGGACATTTTGGAGGAATGTCTTTAGAACGTAGAATGTTTTCTGGATGTCATTAGGACGTTCCTTGGAGGTCTATGCTGTAAGAGGTTTTTCACATTTGCTATTTCTTTCTCACCGAATTCGTAAGCGGGATTAAAAATTATTTTAAACATTTTATTCTAGACTGTGAATTTATTAAAAACCTGTTATCCTGTTGTTGGCTATCATTTTCTATTCAACTCAGCTATCACGTTTTTCAAAAAGGGTAACAAAGGGAACAGAAATGAAGAAAAGATCTCAACTTTCTTTTCATTATACTAACCTCCTCTCTGCGAAATGCAAATTGAAGAGTTGTGAGGAAAAAAAGAGGAGACATATTCTTTCATCTAATCGGAACTGGCCAATTTGTGTCCTCCTCGCAGATTCTCCCTCGACTCTCACGAGGACTCGACGACGAGACGGGATCCAAGTAGTGAGGAAAGGATGCTGGCTCTCCACCATGACGGTGGCTCTCCTCTCAAAGAGGAGGAACCGGTTCGATAGGCGCGCACACCTACACGAAAAGCGACGAGTGTACGCAGACTCAGCGCACATCGGGGGAGGGGGGGAGGTGGTTGCCGTGCGGGTATTACGTCGGTATATACATCTGTACCCAATATCGGCCACCACCAAAGTTGAAAGGGGGAGAGGGAGTGAAACGGGAGTGCGCGCAATGTACGAAATACCTCTTGAGTACGTTATGGTGCCCCGTGGTTGCTACCCCTCGGTGGATATCTCTCATTCTCTCTTCCCTTCATCTTTCTGTCCGCTCTTTCACTCGTCTCGTCCAGGCTGCACCACTCACCGGCACTTGGCCATTCATCTTGGTCCGGTGCTCCTAATTACACGTCTCGAGTTACGGACGAGAACCGAGACCGCAGGAGCTCGGGAGACGTCCCGTACCTCTGAAAAGAAGACTGGGAGGGCCACGGGGCCCCCCGCGTCGCCCGCTCGCGCGATCATCGTCCTCTTCCCGTCCTCGTCGATGAGATCCGGGCTCTCTTTCGCTCCTCTCCTTCGTTTCTTACCAGTCTTAACTCGTCTACTTCCCTCTCCCCCTGCGAACGACGGCTTTTTTACACCGCTCGCCACTAAGAGCCTTTTGTACGCGGCCGGCGCGGCGCGCGCGTTTATTTTATACGCCGAATGTTATTCAGCGTGCTGCGCGATTACTCGCGGCTCGCGGCGCGTTTCTCGTCTTCCTCCAGCTCGCGGGTTATTAGCCTCTCGTTCGTTCTTTCTCTTCTCGTTCAGTCGTTGCGTGACGTAGCGTACGCGTGTCTCGCTGCAGGGAGCGGCAGAGGAGAAAGAGAGAGAGAGAGAGAGAGAGAGAGAGAGAGAGAAAGAAATTATATTAGCCCTTTGATCCCACATGGGCTGCTGAAACGACTCCGGAAAGAAACAAAGAGAGAAAGAGATGCTATAATAAAGACGCGGGTGGCGCGTAACATGTATGAAGAACGAAACCGACGTTCTTTTTTTGGAGACGCCAGCCGCGACACGCGCACATACTCGGACGCGTTGCAACTGCACTTGCGGCGCGGAATGCGCGGATGCGCATCGGACGTACAATTTCCATCCAATTATTTTTTAGCGTCTCAAGAACTCGCCGCGACGTCTTTTACGTTTCTCGCACGTATTTTTTCTTTTCTTTCTTTGCACACATAATTATATACGCCCACAGAAACAATTTTATTAGTAAAACAACTAGGTGTTTTAAACAGTAGAGAAAAACGTCTTGTTAATTCAATGACAGTCTAAATGAAACAAAGTGTGCGATATTCTCGTTTTAATAAAATATTATTTGTTTAATTAATATTACGCTGAAAAAAACTTATTAAATTTTAATAAATGTTTATTTAAATAGTACTAACGAAACATTTTTAGTTACAGTAAATAAATATCTATTCAATAAAAAAGTGATACTCTCTTAAATCAAAGTAATGATTTCAAATAAGTATGTTTGCATTTGGTAAATATTTAGTACTATTCAAACAAATATTTATTAAAATTTAATGAATTTTATTTAGTGTGTCATTGAATTAACAAGATTGTTTTCGATTAGACTGCTTGGTTTACTGTTAACACGTCATTTTTTTTTCGCGCATGTATACAATATTTTTTTCGCGCATGTATACTTCTAAAAATTTTTTGTTCATTTTCACAAACTGAAATACCTCGTAAACAACTAGACCTTTTAACTAGCAGAGAAAGACGTTGCACAGATGCAACTAGATAACGAATTACTAACGAGCGTCTGATAGCGCGGACTTGAGATATCTTGAATTGATGTTATCCCGGGGACGCCCGTTGGAGGCCGCAATTTTCTCGGAAACAGAACTTCTTCATCCGGCGTTTGTTGTCCCGCCGGCACGTGGAATCGTAAGATAAACCTTCTATCGTGGGAGATACCGAAATTCCGACCCATCTTTCGGCAGGAAACACGCCTTTCTCGTCTCTCCCCGACGTCTTTTCCCTCCCGGCCGCGTCGATTGCGAGGTCACGGCGACTCAAAGCACGAGCGCAAGCGTTTGATGACCTCTGCGATAGCGCTCGGGAAACGCGGGTAATATATTTCGAAGAGCGAAAGAGCAAAAGGAGAGCAAAGTCGACAACGGGTTCTTTGAAATTCATTCGCTCATATTGTCATTATGCATATTTACTCCGAAAATGGTATATTCCACACTAGTATCGAATCTCTCGTTTTGTCTCCCATCGAACGAATTCTCTCTTTGACTGGTTTCTGTGAATGAGAATCGCGAACAGATCTGGCTTTCCTTTCTTTCTTGTATTTTTCCATAGAGCGTCATTGTATAACAGTTACTTTGCAACGCGGTAACTTTGTTCCCAATCGCTTTCGCGATTCGTTTGACCAGCAGAGAGTCGAATAAGCAGATAGGACGATAACAATATCTTTTTTAATATTAAAACGAATATAAAAATAAGATGAGTATAAAAATTGTGACATTATTTAAATCGCGAAAATAATTAATTAATTTTAAAAACGAAAAATGAAGATCTTTCCTCTTTGAGGGATAGGTGTTTACTTATTATTCAATCTTATCTATCGTATTTGCGAATTAGAAATAAATTTTGCACATTGTTTGCAGAAAATGATAGTACCATGGTAGTAATATATACAGTTTTCTTTAGACATCCATCCATGGATTTAGTTACCATCTAATATTAGGCGTCGTCTACAATAGTCGTCTACACCGAGTAAGAAGTAAGAGTAAGAAATTGACCAATCACAGTTGAATATGAGAAGAATAATCGACTGTGATTGGTCAATTTCTTACTCTTACTTCTTACTCCGTGTATTGTAGACGGGCCTTTACTGTATTCTTATTAGTCGTAACAATACTGCGTAGAAAATGGACAAGAACATGATAGAATTTTATTCAATGACTTAATTTTCCTGATAAAAATAAATGCTTTTCATTTGGTGACACAAGTCGACACAAGTCTTTCTATTTTTGTTATTTATCTTGTCTGTTACTCTGAATACCAAGAAAGATAGAATGATTTTGTGTCGATTTGTGTCACTATAATGTCCATTTCTACTAACGTAGATTAACTTTAGTCTCGGTTCAACTTACTCTTTATCTTTTTCTAATTTTTAGAATTAGAAAAAGATGAAGTTGAACCGAGATTAAAGTTAATCTACGTTGGTAGAAAATAGGCACAAGACTCAGTTTCACAACTCATGGTTAACTCTTAACTAAGGTTCAGGTTTATTTCTCGTCTCTTTTCAATTCTAGCATTAAAAAGAGATGAGGAATAAGTTAAACCTCGAATAAGAGTTGACCGTGAGTTGTGAAACCGGGCCTAAGGGTGCGTTCCACTTTACAACGCTCGCGAGTATCATTTCATCCTTCTTGTCATCAAATATTAAACATGATGCATGTGAGTGTTTGCGGACCTTAAGTGGAATGCAATCTAAATGAAAAGCACCCTACATGTGCGATTTGCGTAAACTTGCCTAGTTTAATATTAAAAGATTATCATTAATTAAAATACTGCATAGTCCATTTATTGTCCCTTTTTTGTTCAGTAAATGAATTCAGATTTGCACATCTTTTGTTCGTAGTAACTGCAGACAAAGCATTGCATCTTGATTGGGATCCTAAGTAGTTTTACTTCTCAGTTATTAGACGGAGTTAATATAACTATCCAGTATTCGAAAAATACATGAAATTTCCACCAGGGTAAGCTTCAATTAATCAGTTTATGGACCGAAATCAATGTTTTTTGCCAAAACTTTGCTGGTGAAAACAAATAATTTCGTATATTACATGGAAGTTCATCTGTAAGGATTTTTTTTATTGCTGATGACGAATCTAGGGAAAAATTTAAAATAGCGGATCCAACATGGCGGCCACAAAAACCTATGTCGTGGCAGTCGTGGCACTTTTTTCGGCTTTGTGAACTTGGTACCCGACTTGCACAAATATATATTTTTTTTTTCCCCGAAAGATTTTCGTATGTAGTTGAATGTAATAACATTTATTTCGTTTGTAGTAGCGCAGAAACAAAATTATCGCGACTTAAAAATTGTCATCCCCTAACTTTGAAATTAATAAATTTTAAATATTGTTTCAGTAAAACTGGATAAAAGGGGAACAGCCGTCGATGACCTTGACATATGTTGTGAAGGTCATGACCCCGAGTGACCTTGAACAAATTTCAGCCGTCGGTCGTCCTTCGTTATTAACAAAAGAAGTTATTAACAAAAAAGTTCGAAAAATAAAATCTCTTTTCTACTACACGAAACAAAAATTCTCTGTTTTAAAATATATTTTACTATTTTCCACGCGAAGCGACTCTCACCCCCCTCTCCTGCATTAGGGGCGTACATCTTTCACGCGAAGCGATTCAGAATTGTACAGTTTCTTCAGAATTGTTCAGAACTGTACGACTCCCACCTTTGACTTCCCCCCCTTCCCCTCTGCAAAGGAGCGCACTACTCTCACCTTCCTCTCTAACCCTCCCTTTATCCCTATTATCTATTCTTATTTAATATTGCATATATAGTGGAAATAATTTTTTGGTGTGAGTTAAAAAAAACCTAACCGTAACCCAACCCATTTTTTTACTTTCGCGTGGAAAGTTGTACATTCAAGAAGTAAAGTTCTACGAAGTTTACAACTTTCCACGCGAAATGAGGGCCACCTTGTACCAAAAAATGGGTTAGATTATATAGGGTTAGGTTTTTTTTTTAACATGAAACGACATGGATTTACAACCTTCCACGCGAAATGAGGGCCACTTCGCAACAAAAAATGAGTTGGGTTAGGGTTAGATTTTTTTACGTGAAATGACCCCACCTTCCCCTCTACTTGGGGGCGCACGACTTCCAAAGTCGCGAAGCGACTTTCGAAATCGTAACCCTGAATGATCTCCAACAAGACTTTGAAAGTTGCTTCTTGTGTTAAGTAACTTTATCTCGCGAACGGTGCAACTACAAACGAAAGTAAAATCACTACAAACAATTACAAACGATTCTGAATCGGGCCCCGCAAGCGGATATTTCAGATATCTTAAAAATTAAAAATTTCATTTTTATATAATTGTTTAAATAAATATATCTCGCGAACAGTGCAACTACAAACGGAAATAATTTTACTATAATTCACTACAAACGAAATAAATGTTACTACATTCAACTACATACGAAGATTTTTCGGAAAAAAAAAAATATTTGTGCAAATCGGATGCCAAGAGTTCACAAAGTCACTTCTTTCCTCATATATAAGTCATTACTGAGTGAACTGGTTAAGCCGATTTTCGAGAAAATAACAGTGCTTGTCTTCATCGTTTCGGGGTACGTCATCAGCGTTTTATTTCTCTTTCTCTCTTGCTCTTCTCGCACATTTCCTCGGGGCAAGAGCAAACGATTGCACTTTACCCTCGCTAAAAGGGCGTCAGTGTTCGCTGAGTTCTCGCGTCTCCTTGCTTTTGATTCTTTTTATCCTTCTGTACTTCCTGTTTTCTTTTTTTCTTTTAATAAACGCGTCTTGTGTATACGCGTTCATGTCTCAGCACAGCTTCTCGGGAGCAGCGGCTCTCAGCATCAAAGCCGCGAGAGCGTTCTAAGAGAGCGTGAATTTTTTATGGTACTCAAAATGTCTAGAAGGCGGAACGGTGAACACAATTATTTGTACCTAACGATGTTTCGTGCAAAGACCGTGACATGCGTGAAACACCCCTCGGCATCGAGGGGATAATCACTTAATGTAATCGTACAATGTTCCTGAAATCATAATATTTATATGAAATCCTCATGTATATTTCATCCGATAATTAAGTAATAATTAAGATAATGCAATCAAGAGAAATTATTGTGTAATATTAGATAAAATCGTTTATTTTGCCAAATGACTTCATACGTATGAAGGTAATCAGATGAAATCGTATGAAACCGAATGAAATCATGTAATCTGTGGGACAATATTTTAGGTAGTGGTTGCTCCTTCATTTGGTATGCCCCGTGAAAACGCACGATTCGTAACACGTGAGTGAGGGGGTGTTGTAGGATCGGTTAAAGTACGAAAGAGGGTGGGAGGGTGAATTTTTTTTTTCACACGCGTGCGCGAGTTTCGTCCTAAATGATGACCCGCGCATAATTCATGTCCGTGCGGTTTACCGGCTGCGAACCGCGTGATAAAGTGCGCATTCTACGTGCACGCAATGAATTATGCATTCGCGTGCGTTACATATATCCGCGCTGGGAGCCGTTCTAATTGATACAGGAAGTTTCTACTGCAAGGGGAAGAGAAACGCTGCGAGAACCTTTTGGGAAATTAGAAGGGTTCGATACATAAATATTACTATTGTTCTGTTTGTGTTTGCACCTTTGCACGTATTTATAAGAAATTTGCCTAACAATAAAATATAATAAATATAAAATATAATAAATTATACCTGGAGAAATCTGGAAAATCTGGAATTTTTAAGGGATTTCTTTTTTATCGTTGAGAGAGAGAGAGAGAGAGAGAGAGAGAGAGTGTGTGTGTGTGTGTGTGTCAGGGATTTTCATAGAATTCTATCTGTATTCATTTTTGAAATTTTATTTTTAAATTTAAATACTGTCTTTTTGAAAGTATTGTTTCTTTGATCTTTTTTTTTTTGATAATGCAAAATATCGATAATTGATTTGCAACGAATATGGCTTACACATCCGTGTGTATTCACGTACATTCTCTTATGTCTCGCAAGTTTTTATAAGAAAATTATAATAATAATAGAATTAGGATATTAATGGTAAATACAGTTGTTCATAACAGAATACCTCACTGATATTATATGCAATGACCTTTATATACTATTTTAGGTTTCGTAACTCTAATTGTAGAAAGTAATAGATGTAATCTCGTGAAATCTTATCTTGTACTAATTTACAATATACATAGTTTGTTTGCGTTGCTTTTCTCACTCCGATTTATTTCAAAGTTCTATTAAAAAATTTTCTGATCTCTCTCTTACCTGGAATTTTGAACAAAAATACATGGAAAAAATTCGGGATATCTCAAGTTATTTTTTTTTACAGGATTTCAGTGAACACTTTGTAATTGTATATATTTATGAGCCTTGCATGTAATAATATATAATATAACTATTAGTCAAATTTAAAACTAATTAAAATATCAATACGATTAACTTGATTATATAACCTTCGTTACTCTCTCGCATGGATTGTTTCGGACATTTTAATTTTAGAATGAATGTATCAATGCTATTTACACACGTATTTAATATAAATTGTTTAAAAATAAAAAAAATTATTTATCTCTTTATCTAAAGAATAGAACAATTCTTACTTTAATTGTTAAATTTTTTATTGTCAGATTATCAAAAAGAATAATAAAAATTATAATGTTAGAATATCAGAAACGCTCTACACGTGAGTAATTACGTTAAAAAATCATATGAGTAAATAACGTAGAATTAATAGAGAGGAATGTACACGTACCAAGATAATTTATCAATATTAGCAACTTGTAATTTGATTTCACATGTTTTATCGAAAGATCGACTGTTATTAAGATTCCAATCGCACGGATGCACTTAATCCGAATTGTCATTTTATCTGATTTAAACTTACTACGGATAATCTTATGGAAATGTGAAAACTTTTTAACGGTTCCAAAAGCAATCTTTCGATTTAAAAGATTGTCGTTAGTGGGGTCGCGTGTACACATTGGGAAAAGGATTCGCTAGCATAACGAGCCAAGTTCCGCTTTTACCGGCACGAACTTTCTCCCTTCCAGACCTATGACGTCTGCAAGAGGGACCGTGCGCTATGTACCGCGAATAATAATCAAGAAGTGCTCCGATGAGAGGGACTGTGCTCGTGAAACTACCCCAGACGGTTATGAGGAAACAACCCCTTGCATCCACGCCGAGACGAGTCACTTTCTTGTCGCTTTTGATTCACCGGAAGAAGTTGCATAAGAGAAATACATTTTATTATTATCTCATGATATCCTTAGAATTATTAAAGGATAAAATCCAAAGTATCTCGATAGTGGAATATATTTAAATTACTTGATTAATTCTACTGTAATCTTTTTGTTAATTAATTCTAGATTTTTATACGTTACGAAATTAGAGTTTATATGTAGTGATATTTTCATCGTGTTTATTAATTTATTTCAATATATATATAAGAAATTTTTAAGAATATTACAGATGCAAAATGTAATGAGAGATGATATTTTACTTTCATTTATAATAATTTCTAGGCTTTTATTCTATTATATTTTATTAAAAATTTTTGTAATGTTATTTAATTAGCAGTTAAAGGCGATTTTCTGGCCATCATCGTAAAACGGAGCTCTCTCTGATCTTTAATGTTTACGGGTCTTTAAGTCTCCTTCACCTCTTTTGAAATCCGTCACGTTACATCAACTGCCCTGCAATACCCGTCGACAATTCTACGTGTCACCGTGTAGATGTTGAACGTGTGCAAGCACTCAGCATCGGTCAATGTAGTTGAAAAATCGGACCGCTTGTGTAAACGTTATAAAGCGACGCGGCTGCAGCTGTCGTCGGCGCGGAGAAGAGTAAGAGAAAAGAGAAGCAGATATTAAGCTCTCTTTCTCGGGAAGGAAGCCAATCTTGAGAGTAGGTCGTAAAAGCAGTCGTGTTTACCCCTCGCGAAGGTTTCACGACCGGCAACCAAGACGACTAGCGTAAACGTGCCTTCTTTTTTTAGGATGCAACGCAATTCTTCCTCCCACTTTTTTCCTCTTGCTGATAAAGATTGACATCGAACTGCATTCGGAGATATCGCTTAATGATCGCATTGAAAAGGCGCCGTACTGTCGTAAAGTCTGCTGTATTAGTTGAAATTCTCTAATTTCTCGTCTGGGAACTGACGAATGATAAGCTAATGATATTTTTGGAGACTATTGCCTTTTGTGATCGAAACATGGACCGCAGACTTGACGTAGAAATGTATATTTTTATGGTCACATTCATGTATAGTGGCCAACTCTTGATCAGCCAATTTTATCAACCTTAAAATATCGAGACACAAAAATATACGTTGGATTATAAAAACACGTACCTTACGTATAATACTAATCAGATTAAATAAGATATATATAGCTATGTTAATAAAGGACTTATTTATTAATAAGATTAATTATAATAAAATGAAACGATAACCTACTACTGCGAGTTAAAGTTAACCGTCGGTAACTTAATAGGAGATTGATGAAAAAGATCCTTATATTAATGAATTTTACTTCAGTTTACATTATATGATAAATCAAGACAAATGGCATTCCGCTAAGGATTATTTCGGGACAGTTAGTCATCCTAATTATAACGTATTGTTTGTAATTCTATCAATATTGTCACGTCAATACCATCCATACTGATCACATACCAAAATCGCTGTACTAAATTTTTGTAATTTAATGGCAGTGCTTGTTGAATTCTATTTCTGCTTGTATGTACATTCTCTTCAGGTTTCGCAAAGTTTGTGTTTATTAAATCAAGGGGGAAGCTTGTAAAGTACACAGACGTGTGCACGCTTTACTTTTTGACAGTTATAAAACTTAAAACATAGAACATATTGTGGCGATATGATACCAAAGGAAATATCTGGATCCACAATTATAGATAGGGGAGACTTGCACGGTCCGCGCGAAGATAAATAAAAGAGCTTGGGGTTTCGCTCTCTGATAGATTTATGACTATGCATTATGATTTCCAGCGCACACGGTGTGACGGTTAAATAGTGTTCAGGATCACTACAGGACATTTGTTACTATTCGGAATAAATTACATGCTGAATGTTAGAGACTATTATACTTATTGTTATACTTTATATTCAGTAAGACGACATTCTGTAACAATACTGACAATGAAAACAATCGTGAATGTCAGATTTGAACATAACAGCACGGTAGGAATAAGTAAACCAACTTTTTGTGCGACTTAAATGTCAGCAACGTCTCGCATTACTCTTTCACGAATTCATCGATCTATTGTTTACTATAAATTAGAGACTCGATAATGAAGTTTAACCACGAATGATTTTGCCAAAGTTCGACGAGAGAGAAGGGTACAATATATACACTATTTTCCTATATATATATATATATATATATATACATACACACACTATCTCACTCTAACTTATACTATTTCAGTTTTATAATTTTAATCCTTCGTCAGCAATGTGAAATTTTTACTCTTCGTCCGCAATCTGGCTTTTCCAACTTTACTGCACATTTTTATATTGTTCTGGATTCTATAGTATAAATATTTTTAAAAAGTCACACACTTGTGAAAACTTTAACAATAAATTTTTATTACCATAGAAGTTAATCTATCAGAATTTACAATCAAAAAGTTGACTGTGCCTTATTAAGTCCAATACTGCGATAGAGAGTTAATTAACCCTGGCTATACACACTGAAATCACAGAAACTCCAGTGCGATTTACTAAATCGAGATTTTTTTCGTGTTTCTGAACTTTTCTTTTCCTTTAAACCTATATATCTCGAAGCTTTTTAATTCTATCGACTTTTATTTACACATTACGTATTTGTGAAGTAGTAATTCAATCAATTTATTATTCAGTTCTTTAATCAATTGTCCATCAATTGAAAAAAATTAATTGAATTGTATGTTCATTTCTACGGAAGTTACGGTAATAAATAAGAATGGAGTCTTAGGGATCCCAAGTGTGTATATCAAGGGTAAAAAAAAGAGTATGTATAGCTAGGGTTAATATCATAGACTAAAACAGTCTAAGGAGCCTATTCTGTAACTCTTAACGACTGTAATTGTTATAATGTCGTTATAGTGTCGTTACGCAGGTTTTGTACTTGGTGAAAAAGCTGCGCAACGATATTGTAACGCAGTTACAGTCGTTAAGAGTTACAGAATAGGTCCCTCAATTAGAGTGAGATAGTATATATATATATATATATATATAATATATAGGGAGACAGTACACATCACAGTAAAAACATTTTGTATTTGTGTTGGGAATGGTCCACTCTAGTTCTTGTTAAAATTTTGTGTTGAATTTTTAATGTATTTGAATTAATTTGATGTAATGTAATTATATTATTTAAATATTTTGTGTGCAATATTGATGTTCAACATTTCTTATTGATTCACATTGTGTCAAAATAACACAATTTATGAGTAAGTGTTCAAATAATAAAAAAATAATATGTTTAAAACGTAAATTTTAAGATAAATTAATAAAGTGCGTATTGATTTAACAAATAAATATGTGTAATTACATTTAAAAAATATCCTACGGTTTGCTTATAAATTATGTTACTATTTCTTTTTTGTTATTATTTTTCACATAACATTTGTTATTTTCTAACATATTTATCTTGTTAACACAAAAATTTGAGTAAACCGTAGGACATGTGAAATGTGTTAAATTTAATACAAATTTTCCAATTATACTCTCACAGGATATTGATAAAATCGTTCGTAGCGAAACTCTGTTATATACTACAAATGATCAAAGCCAGCTTTGATTGAAGGTCAGTTCTTCCATGAGCGTATAATTTCTAAAATTTAAGCATGAAGTACCCATATTATAATACAGGCGCGATACATAATATTTCATGATAGCGACCGCAGATTAATTATTCCCAGACACTTCCACAAACGCGATAACGTTGCGTAAATGGGAGATCGATGGTGTACGAGAGACGGCACGGGTGCAGTCAGCGTACGCGGTGCAACATACATACATACGTGTTGCCAGCCGGCGGCCGTGGTGCAGAGAAACACACCGATCGATTTTCGCCCCGGTATAGAGGATTTAATCCACACCGGTACGGCCATTGTGTGTATGCAAAATCCGCGCAACACTCGCCGGACGTAGACTGGCGAATCACGAACCTACGTGTGTCATATTGACTATTGTACATTTTTACCAGCCATCTAGCCTTTTTTCTCATCTCCTTTATTCGGCAACGAACAGAAATACCGCTTGAACGCGCGATTCGCGTTACAAGTATTTTACTCTTGTATCATGCACTCGACGCCGCTCATTTCGTAACAGTTCCCGTTCCTTTGTACATACGTATGTGTCTCCTATAAATCGTTCAATGAAATTGGACACATGTATACTCTCTTCATTGACGATCGCATGAACAATGATACGTAGTTTAATTATGGCTATTCACATTTATCCTTTGAAAGAAAAATTTATTCAACATTTATTTAAAGAAAAAATTTTTATCCCCTTAGTACAATAACAACAAAGTTAAATTATGATTTTGGATGAATTTGTAATATTTGCGACGTGTATATTTATACCGATTGATTGATATATTTTATTAACAAGATATTTGTTGTTTTTCATAGCGGCACCAGCTCATGGCCAAGATGGCGATCTCTATTTTTCGGTGAGCCCCGCGGAACACTCGGTTGTCGAAGGACTTCCAGTTCGTTTGAGATGCGAGGCTCAGCCAAGCTCACATGTCAAGTATTCGTGGAAAATAGACGGACAGCCCCTCGCTCCCAGCCCGCGAAGGCATCAGGTCGAGGGTGATCTTTATATCACTAGGGTCAATCGAATCTTGGACAGCGGGAAGTTCGTTTGCGTGGCCACACACGAGGAAACCGGCTATTCGATCGAGAGCTCGCCCGCCAAGATCGACGTTCAATGTAAGTCTATCATTCGTATACACTGAAAGAGCAATTTTGTCGAAGAATCTAAAAATTTGGCTAGATACAGATAATAATTGGCTAGATACAAATAATTTTGTTGGACCATCAAAATAATTTTGCAGAAATCTTAATCATGATGAGCAATGCTACATAATGTTTTGATATTCCAGCAACCAATTTTATCATCCTATCTAATTGTTTTGATGGTCCAGCAAAAATTATTTTTCAAATCTGTATCTAGCTAAATTTTTAGCTAGATTCAGCAAAATTGCTCTTTCAATGTATTAAATATATCTATTGCTTTTAGTTTTAATTATACTTATACATATTTTGATCCGGGTTTTAAATATTTCGTTTTATATGTTATTAACATCATAGTGCACAACAGGGATTTGAAATTTGATATACATTACTCTTGTATTATCATTAATTTTCATATATTTGAACACACTAATTTGTATACGTAACTTATATTTACAAAGAGTATTTTTAAATAAATATTTATTTACGTAAAATTGTAACATAGTCATTGCCTGAAATCTGAAATATCATATATACGAGTTTTGACGATACTAGTTTTGAATAATTGTTGTAACGGGAAAATATATAAATTAATTACAATTTATTTCGTCATGAAAAAAATGTGCAAATTCATATATATGAAGTATATATACATATCTAAATGTTCTCTCTGACAACGGACTTGAATTAATTTTAGGAATATGTATAATAGTTATATTGTTGTGTATTATGGAGCTGTTTGGAATGGATTTTAGTCGAGATTATTACGTTTTTTTTAGAATACACAATAGAAATATAGAGAATAACTGAACAATTTTGATCGAAATCCATTCTGAATAATTCCATAACGTGCCTAAGTGACTTATGTTAGAATATAATTTGATATCTGGAAATACGATAGGAAGACGATTCAGTGACTGTATTTAGAGATAAATTATGAAAATTAATTGTGAAAAATAAAACGATTATTTTTTATTATGTCAAATTTGACGATGTGAAAAACGCTGGCAAGTAGCATATAATTATTTTGACAAATGTCTAATTTCATAAATAATAAATATATTTATCAATAAAAAATAATTATTTGGACAGTCCACTGTTCGTCAATTGTTGCCGGTTGCCTTTTAGGCTTATCTCTCTCTTTTCACATTTATTCGTTGCTTTTACGTAAAACAACATTTACAAGAATTAATTACAGTTGCGCGTAATAATTACCAGAATAATCACTTCCGATGTTAATTGCACGCAACTCGTATTTTGTTATATATTTGATAGAACAATAAAAGAAAGTAAATGAAAAAAATATAATGAATTCTATGGTCTACTTAACATTCGCGAATCTTGCCAATTAGTACAATGAATGAAATTTTAAACAACACACATTTCGAACTCATCGAACTAACAAAATATATGTGTTGTTGAGAAACACGATTAATGTATCACGATTTTTGAAGCGATGACTACTATCGAAGCAAATATATCACGCGAGTCCTTTAAAATAGCAATTCATTCGCATTTTCATGAGTCCAATTCGATAAAATGCTCTCAATTCGATAAAAAACGAGTTACGTTTGAGTTTTTAGATGTTCAATATTATCGTACAATCAATATTATTGCATTTTGGAAGTCTGCTCCTTAATTATTGTATATATATAGATACTCCAGACGATTAATGATATTTAAAATTAAATATACATATATGTAATATATATATATATAAAATAAATATATCAATTACATATAAATTATGAAATAAAAGTACGTTAAAAATATTTCATTTCTTCTGGCTCAAATTAATTATCGAGAAATACGGCTTCTCGATATTTAAATGATTCAAACTGTCGACTCATATATTATCCCGCATTAACGATCTTAAAATGATATAGGCAAATTATATTTCAAATGGAATTCAAAATACGATAACAAAAGATTATCCGAATTCAAGCGTCGTTGAGGAGATAATTATTACCCATAAATATCGCGAAAGAATAATTTATAACTTTTTCTATCGTTTCTCATGTATATACTTCTGCTCTAAATTGCGCGAAATATTCGCTACGAAAAATAATCATCGTTTTGATATATTTATAAATTCGCTAAACGAATCGTAATTCGTATTTTAATATTCGTAATTACGATTAATAATTGTGAGATATGATGACATTTGGTATCTTCTAACATTTATTATGTTTCTTTTAAACTTTATTAAGTCAAGAAACTCTTATATATTTTTCTGTTTTTAATTTTTGTGACTCCTAGTCCTAATACAATTTTTTATCATAATTAGTGTTCAGGAGTAAACAGAATTCTTTCTGAAAATATGGTTGCTGAAGGGATGTTTAGTAAAAAGATATAAAAATTGAAAATGGAGACTAAGAATAAGTGACTTTTGCTTTTTTGCTAAGAAATACTTAATACTAATAAATGACTTTCGTTTACCTATTTGAATATAATAAACTGATATAATTGTTTTATTTGAATAATTTGATTAATTCCTTTCAATTAAGAAAGCACATTGGAATAAAAACAATTACTTGCATTGTAATTGATGAGAGAATTTATTTCACTTTTTTATTTTAAATAAACTAATTTGACATTTTATATATATACATTATACATATATATATATACACACACACACACATATATGCAGATTTTAAAGACAATTTAAATAGTTGATTAATTTTATTAATCATGAAGTTGTTAATGTTTTATTTTGTTTGAAAATCATTTAATTAATTAATTAATTCAATTATTAAACCTTTATTATAAAACGATAAATTCATTTGGATTTCAATTCAGATTTCTTACATAATCATTCTCTCTTCTTAAACTATTTCCGGAAAACATTATAAGATTGGAAAACTATTATACATACATATGTGATTGTATTATCTTCAATTTTCTCTATAAAATTGATTATTGAATCATGAAAAATAAAAAGGTTGTATGTCTCAAGATCAGTTTTATTTGAGTTCTTTAATTGGATCATTATTACAAATATCAAATATCAAATTTATTCTTGAAATCTGTCTATTAATTGATCCATTTATTAAATTGGAATTTTTTTTTAAACTAACAGTTGGGCACTTTCTAATCCTTCCTTCTTCTATCAGGCGCTGCAATGGCGCTTGTATAACTTATATTAGTACGAACTTAGTCTAATGCAATCGTGCTCATATCTAATGCTGTTTGGCTGCGAACGTCGAATTAGCCAAACTTATTACCGGACGTCTCGGCATTAATGGACATTAATATTACTTATTACTTATTCATGCGCGTGTTATACTATCCGTACGGAGACGTGCGAGTTAAATATTCCTCTCGAGAGTTTCCAGGACGAGGCGAAAATCGGCGAGTTGTATAACAGTGTATGATCCTCATAAAGTGTACACTCACTATTCAATGATGCGACTGCATCGGTCCGATAAACCGATATAATCCGTCGTTCAGCCAACACCACCGTTGCTTAGTCAACAAAGGGACGTGAGGCGATGGTGGACCTCGTCATCATTGCCCGGGGGGATTTCCGAGAGAGAGAGAGAGAGAGAGTGAAGGAGGGGCTCGCCGCCAAAGCAACATCGTCGCTACGGCATTTTTCAATCGTCCCGTCTCCGCAAAAGCGTAGATCAAACGCTTCGTGTGCAGAAATTACACAAGCCGAACAGAGTGAAACAGAGAAGCGATGGAAGGAGTCAGGTTCGAGAGGGAACGGGAGGAAAACGATAAAGGGGAAGTTCCGCGGGGGTACGGAGGGAGGGTTTCCGTAGAGGAAGGCAGAAATCGATTCGTGATGGTTCGAGTTACGGCTTCCCGCCCCCCTCCCCCTCCCCCCTACACCCTCTCCAATTATTCGCCCGCGCGACATTAATTAAGCAAGATAATTTGCTCTCGAACCGCGCGCTGCCTGATATGGCGTCCGCGGTAACCGGGCAGAACTACCGTTCTCGCATTCACATTTTAATGATTCACGTACGCCCCGAGGTTTTCGTTCTCTAGCTGGAAATATAATTTCGCGGATATTAAAAGAGAGGGAAAGAGAATCTGCAACTAAGGGAAGAACGTTTCATCATACATGTACGCCAAGTCGTCCATCTATACGTAAGCATTTTTATGCGCAGAAACGCAGAAACGAAGTGATGGGATGCAAAAGCTCGAAGAGAAGAAAAAATAGATAAGATGCGTATAGTCGATTCACGCGAGGATGAATGAGTAATGAAGAGCTTTGCAGAAAAGTATGTATTATTAGATCACGCACATTAAAGAGGATGGAAGAGGGCGATGCGAGTGGAGACGAAGTGGGAAAGGGATAAAACGAGAAAAGGGAATGGGTTGCGTCGTTAGCGTACCGGTGGCGTACTCACGTTATCACATATCGCTTCGTAATTATTATTACACGCAGCTGCTAAGCTACCAGCGACGATGCAAAGTGCACCGGGCAGACGCAAGTGTATTTAACGCGCGCTTAATATCGGTGCGCCGATTTCATTTAGTAATTGCAATAAACATGGCAGCAGCAGCTAGGCAGACGTATTCCCAGCGATGCTTTTTTGCCTCGTGATAATCTTTATCCCGTGTCACGTTTTTATAACATCTAATCAGCAGGTTTTTTTTAAAAGAATGATATATATGCAAGGTGCAGCGAATAAATGTACGCCCATTTATTAACGCGCTTATTTTCTGTTGTTTCAATTTCGATTTAAAATGAGAGAGAATACATGACATATTGGTCGAGCATTTGAACAGATGACAATTGTTTCCATCGTTTGAGATTTTAATCCATATTTGATTATTTTAATTTCATCGAAAAGTACAACGCTCCGATAGTTTTAAATGGAATAATTCGCGCGCGATATGTCATCGCAGCGCGATCGACGCGACGTATGAAAGAAATCCAATTCTGTGAAAAATCAAAAATTCATCCGCTAGAGATAAATTTAGAATAATAATAAACCAATGTATCGATCAAAATTACGCGGAAATGTCTAATTCTCTTCGTGAAGAGCTGAATTTAGTTTAACAGTGACACTGACGGCATATCCAGTCGCTAATTAGTCTACGTCTATTATTAATGTGATATTCTCGCAGCGATTATACGTTACTTTTGAGTAATTGCTCGCAAAATATGAATATTTGCATAAAGGATTGTGTACAAAGAAAATGATTTTATTTATTATTGTAATACTTGGCGATCACATTTAGGTTTTATTCGTGAAAAATGGTTTGGATTAAATAATAATTCTGATGGAAAATAAATCAGAATTTTCTGGTAAAATCTATTAGAATTCTAGATAACTAGAATTCCGATTGATATAATTATTCTGATAAAAATAAGAATTCTAGTAGATTTTACCAGAAGTATTGTATCAACCAAAATTCTGGTTATCTCTACTAGAATCCCAGTAAATTTAATCTGATTAACAGAAAATTCCAGCTGATTCGTCCATTTTCAATCAGAAATTTTTTTATTAATATCTGTATAAAAGTTTTTTATTAATTAAAATAATCAAATATCTGTACAATAGCCACACGTAATTTTTATTTGCAATAATGCGACAAATAGAAGACAGAATGTATAATACATAATTGCGAAAAAGATAAAAAAATTATTTATATAAAAAAATTATATAACTTGTTAAATAAAAAATGATAATAATTACGAATTAATTTTTAAAACAATAATTACAAATTATATAAATTTAGTCATTGTTCAATAATAAGATTTTACTCGGACCGACAAGAATTAAACACTAAGTATAAGCATATTCAGGCCTATGACGGTCAAAGCTAGATCTTTTTTGCCTAAATAATTCCCAGTGAATTATCTATATCCTATATATGTATACATGCATATATATCTTATTTTTGTAGTTATTCAAACTGCGCGCCGAAATTTTTCCGGACTTTATCTAACGCAATTAAACTACTGCAATAATATCCCAAGTTAAATTAAATTGACAATGTGCTAAAAACCTTAAATAAATTTATTATTTTAGTCATTGTTCGCAATTACATTTTCCACTCGACTTCGGTATGAAAAAAAAATGTTATAGCATACGTTGACATGGTATAATATGCCATGATGGCACTGAAAGGATTAAGAAGTAAAATAGTGCTGTAGCGCACGTGTATTTATACTGTACGTGCACGTGCAGTTAGCCGCGCGCAAGTATACATTCCAAAGCGTTCGTTACGAAACGACCATTTTAGTCAATCCCTTAAACCACGGTTTAATACCTAAATCTCTTCAGCACGTAGGGAGAGCACAGTGTGCATGCGCGAGTGGCACTTCTCTCACGTCTCGTATTTTCGTTTCATTAAATTTAATGACCGACCATATTTCGGTCTATATCTGGCGATGGGTCCTTTTCGAGACAGTAATTTGCGTTTCGGGGGTTACCAAATGATGAGACTACAATTTTAAGCAGTTTAGCATCCAGACGGACAACTCGTTGTTGTTACTTCCCAATGCCGCCTCTACCGTGGGTTTGCGACGAAATCAATTAGACAGACAGTCGGCCGGGCGATTGATCGATAAACACGTCGGCGGAATATTGAATGCGAAACGAGATAAATTATATCTAAAAAATCCGGACGAAGTATCGAACGACGAATTAATAGCGTGTGGCTACGGATAATAATTACTTAAATCAATTAACGTCGCGGCAAATGTCGGGCCATATGGCGAACGAATATGTCGAATGAATTTATCTCGGCCAATTTATTTGCAAGTATAATAACCTTTAATTAGGTCCGGAACACACCGGTTAACGTTTCTCATTAATATTCAGCTATGCGTTAACAACAACGCTGATGAAGTTGAATACATGCATTCACTGCTTTTCGTGTGATTGAAATTCCGACAACTATGACGGGATACTAAATAACCGTTAATCACCGGTCGCAATAGCACTTACAGCTTTATTTAATATAGCTTTATCTAATACAATACGTAATTAATTGCGTATATTAAATGCTGCATTCTATTTTGTAGAGATCAAAATTAGGATCTTTGGTGTAAAATAATGAGACAAATAGCGGAGGAATGTAATGTTTGTTTCTAGCTCACAATCAGTTAATTAATGATTGGATGATTTTTAATCTGGAAATAGCATCACAGAACAAACACTTATTTATGGGTATCACAACCGGAAATAATGATAATTTTCGCCCAACAATACATTGGATTGTGATAACCGTAAGATGAACATATCTTAACAGCCATAACCGTTAAGATATGTCAATCTTACGGTTATCACAGTCGTACTATAGTTCTTATAATAAAAAAATGTATTGATATGGGCGTGGCAATTGTAGTCGTTTTTTTCGTGACAAACAAAAATTCTTTAAATTAATTCAATAAACTATTTTATTCTATTAAAAACTGTCCTATTATAAAATACTTTGTGTATTGTTTATTGATACAATATTGTTGCGATCTGTGATAATATAATAAAACTGGATCAAATTGCATTAAAATTACTGTAAATAGCACTCTTCGATAAATTAAATGCGAGTAACATAAGCCGATGGATTAAATATGCGATTTTATGTTCATTAAAAGTGTAATAAATCTTCTCTTTAATTTTGATAGGGAGAACTAATATAAGTTCCGCAACGTTATTCAAAGAAATTAAATTAAAATGGCACCGCCCCTTAATTATGGTAACCCTTCGTTAATGTTTTGCTTCTAAAATAATATCGACGCTGGCGTTTCTTAAAGAGAACATATAAGTACATTTATTCAGATTATTTTATTTGTCTATTAATATTGTTCGAAAATATTTTACAAATCAAATAAACCCTTTTGCGTGTTAAATTCTAATTTTTGTTCTCGAAAAGTCGAGCGTTTGACGAGATGTGATCTCTCGAACATGTACACCCGTGTTCATTCTACACTTCTCGTCATGTCAACCATCCCCCTCTTCAATTTTCAACCCTTTGGCACCGACGAGTGAGGTGACGAGCGGGACAAGCGGGAAGAAGAGTAATAACGGCAAGGAAGATCCTTTGTTCAAATAAAAAAATAACATCTCGTTGCGACGACTAAAAGATGCTGTGTGTCGCAACAATGGGTGGGTAGTTGTTTGGCCTCTGACAAGGGTGAAAGAGGGTAGTACGATGAGCGTAAAGAGGGGAAGAAGGGAAAATTCAACCATGCGTCGTCGACATTCCGGAAGATCGTATCTGATTTATGCGGCACGAACATAAATTCGATTGCGCGCTGCCTCGACACCTTGCATTAAGGCGTTTTGCGAACTGCTATGCGTTTATCGGATTAGCGTCAAAGAACACGTCTGGACTCTTGCCGTTACTTTCGTTATTACTTAGACGCTACCATTTTTATGCGCAATAACGTGGGCAAGGTAGAATAAAATTCGCCCGTCGGATTTTACGAACCGCGCGTACGTGCATGCGTGTATAAATAAAACGAGACTAAAGTGAATAGAGCACGCGTTGATGCTCAATTATACATTTTATTGCGATGTGCTCTTTTAATATTTTACTGTAACATTTTACGATCTATTTTATTATTTGAACAACTATTCCAAGCAAAAACTCATTTATCGTGGGGTTAGTCACTAACGGTTATAGTGTACAAAAATTACCCTTGATATGGATTACCTTTATATATAAATTATCTCGGATTACTTAAAATTACCTGATACTAATTCAAATTATTTCAGATTATCAAATACTACCTCATATTACCTTAGAGTATTTAAAATTACGACATTTTCTGAGACTGTCCGAGATTTTCTCAAATTTACTTTGTTCATCTAAGATTACCTTATACGAATACATAAAGTATTATTTCTTCAGATCACTCTAGAATATCTTTATAAACCACTACGATAAGTATCTTCGAGAATATCGAGTTTAGATTTTCAATGCTTAAGAAAAAAATACGCACTTCTACGAAACAAATATTTATTGCATATAGGAACAAAAAATATAAATTTCGCAAACAGAATATGTATAGATAGTTACAAGTTCGACTACTCGTAACGTTTCAGATTTTTGTATACTAACAAAACAGTATCCAATTGAATGTAAATATTAATAGATATTTTATAAAATAAATAATATTTGAAAAAAACACAATAACAACACAGGTTCTTTGTTAAACGGTATCACAACTTAACGTTAAATTAAAAATTTGGCGACTAATCAAGTTAAATAAAAAGGTACCTAAAAACGCTAAAGATTATTTAGATTTACCAATTACCTTGGATTACCCATAATTTCGTTTGGATTGCCGCTGAATCACCTAGTCTTTATACAAAAATTACCTCAGTGACCAACCCCTCGTCATTTATCAACTCATCTCGTTCTCTCTTTAAATATGAATCTTGATTTTTGTCATTTATTGCCAAGTCATTCGCATTCATTAATTGAAGAAGATTGTAAAATGCTTTAATTTTAAATACAAATTAAATTAATCGTTAAGAAATCAATTTTAGTTTTTGAAATAAATCATGTCGTCTCGTGATACCAAATCATGTCGATGGTCTTTACAAATTTAGAAATTAATTACGTTTTACAATATACACATTGCGGTCTTAATGTGTATATTTCCTACAAGATTTAACGTTTCTTCTAATATTGATGATGTAATATTAATGTAGGTATCTTTTATCATCTCTTGTTGTAAAGCAGTGCCACAGCCGCGCATAAAGTGATAAAGCGCTCGGCCATTCATCATTTCGCGAGCGGCTAATTGGCCGCCATCAGCCTGCGGCGGCGTAGACGTTAATACGACGAAGAAAACTCTTGAAGAAGCGCATTACGTGGCTATTAACGCAATACGAAGTGCCAGCGTACGCGATGATAAGATCCAAAAGTGCATGCAGTCATGCAGAAAAATCTCGTCTTCGCCTTCTTCCGATGCAGGTAAAATGGCAAGGGCTCGTGATTAACGATTGCGTGCTAAGAACGGAGCTATCGGTTTTTTTTTTATGTAACCGTCGAATATCTACGTTCGTTTTTGATCGTCATTCTAATGCAATGACGATGAGACTGTCGGATTAGGTGATTCATACTATTTTCTATGATATTCCGTTTCGCAAGCTCTAATGAGAAAATTACATCCTCTTATTTAAATAATAATTTATAAGGATTCAATGTTTCTATTCTCAGACAGGAAAGCTAAAATATAATACGGAATATACTATGTTATACTTTTCTTAAAAATATCTCATATGATATTAATATACGCTTTATAATCTCCTTAAATCATACACATTTTTTTATCATGTTTAACTGTATGATTCTATATATTTATGTACGAGATATATAGTTTGTAAAAAGGAATGTATTTTTCTTTACGTATTTTTAATTGGACTTTGTGAGCATTATTAATCGTTTGTTAATAATAAAAGATCTCTTCGCTGCCACGTAATTTCAAGACTTATTATCCAACTTGCGGGTTGGAGAGCATTTTATGCTCTCCATAAATGCACTTACATGTAAAGCTTTTTTATGTACACGACTACATCGAAGGATACCTGTATTATCGCATTGCTCGTAATCTCCACGCATAATGCACGAGGCCAAATGACAATTAGACCCTCACGTATTGTATCTCACACAATGGCTACTTTTCATTGCTTGCTAGTTGAGTGGAGTGCGTGCACCCTCTCTTGCCTGACTGCGATGGCGCAGGAAAGCAGTACTTTGCGAATATGTCGTGAAATTTGTCGTGCGAGAGATTTCAGCACGCGAGCCTGCTCAAATTATAATATTAAAAGATTGACAAAACCTAGTTTACTTTCGCGCAGACTGATGAACTTTGTATTTGCAGATTAATTCAAATTTAAGAGATATTATAAAATGTGTTATATTTTCAAATGAAATAAAATAATAATATTAATGGCTCCAAGAATAAAAAAACGTCTATGCAAAAGTTTCCGTAAATATGATACATAAATTATATATTCATGCGCAATAGATACAATTTGTAACTAATTGGAACGTACAAACGAACATTTACTTAAATTTTTGTTTGGTAAATACGTCCTAGTTTGTTGCAAATGGTATCAGCGTATTATAAATATATAATTCACACATATCCGCGGAAGATCGTATAAATATTTTATTTGTAATTATCATATTTTAAATATCATAATATTTTAATAATTTCTCGTATGCATATTAAGTTTTACTTTAATTGTTTTTCTACTTCACTTTTACGCGGATTGTTGGTAGAATACAAAGCATTATATATCCTCTCGCATCCATTATAATGCTTCGCTATCATCATGCTGCTGCATCGCATGTATTTTTTGCGAGTTACTTTTTTACTCAGCTAGAAGAATTTTTCTTGGGCTTGAGTGCACGCGCCTATTTCATGAAAATGAAGATCCCTGCCGTGACTATAATATCTCCTTTAAAGGTAGAAATCCGCGCGTTCTCGAGTCGAGACCCGACTATAGCTCTCTTCTTCTCTCCCTTTCACGTCCGCCTGTTCCTCGATCCCTTTCGCTTATGCGGCCGGAGAAGTCAATTCAGGGAGGGTTTGCTTGCATTTTCATTGTCTCGACTGTGTGTGCGGGCTGTTCGTCGCCGTCGTCTCCGTCGCCGCTGTCGTCGCTGTCGTCGCGGTCGTCGTTGACATTGACGTCGACGATGTCCCGAGAGTACAAAATGAAAAAGAAAGGAGAAGGCACAAGGAAGAACGATGGTAAACTAATCGTTACTCATGCGCGCAAGATGCGTTTGCATTTTTTAAAACTTCACCGCACGTATGACGATCACCAGCATGTTATGCTTGATCTTCCATTTTCATTGCCTTTTCTTCTATATCATCCGTCCTGCGCCTCTCTCGCCTCTTCTTCCGTCCCCTCTCATTTCGTCATTGTATTGTACAGACATTGAATTGTACATGCGCGCCTGAATTGCAGCGTGTACAACACTTCACGTCGTATACGGCTACCGCGCTGCACTTTGTAGCGAGACCTCAAAAAGAGACACTAGAAAACGCGTTAACGCCGTAAATCATGCCTTTTCGTGATGTCTACTCCCCCCCCCCCCCCCCCCTCCTTCTCTCTTCGATGACAACGAAAAGCGCAACGAAACGTAATCGCTAACAGGTGCGTCGGGTCTGATTAGTCGCAGTGTAAATGGAAGCGCGAGAATTGCATCGGCAAACTGACGCAACGTTCTCCACCCTAAAGATCTTCTAGTAAAAGATTGGATGCCGTTTAGACAACTTCTGATTGGTCCGTATTTTTCAGGATCCGCTTAAGATAAAATGAGATATGGATATCTCATTTTGTCTTATATGCATAATCTATCTCATTCTATCTCAAGCACGTCCTGAAAAATATAGCGAATCAGACGTTAATCTCTTATTTGAGAATCTTTACTCCACTTGTAATGAAAACGGATAGCGGAACGCTATTCTTTTCTCGCGTATAAATCAAAGATCGTGGACTGGAAATAAATTATGGCGCGATAACATAAATCAAAATTATTAATAGCTCGTTTTTTTCCTACGATTTTTTAATCGTGCGATCTCATCTTTTTTGTACATCTATATTTTTGACCTTAGTGTGGATTCACTTTTCGATTTCTTAATACAAGGAGAATAAACGATGGAATTCAGTGAGCAAGAAAAATCGAGGAAGAAATATACGCAGACTTTTCTTGCGCTTGAGGACTACACAGTTACCCGCGCTTCCTTCACCCGCGTTTTTGTTCGTCAGGATTAGTTCCACCCCGAAGCGATGAGATTGCATGAATCCTTCAGGAGAATGGCTGGCGCGATGCACTTGGGCATCTTAACAACTTGCGGTCCTCATATAAAAAATACGATTCCACTTCATTATTGTAAATTGAGTTTGCGTGGCATTCTGCAGTACATTTAAGCTTCTTACTTCCTTAGCGCTTACGTATTTTCTATGTTTGTTGCCGAGTCGAGCGGAATCTGTCAGTATTATATTTCGCGAAATAAAGGCGCGCAGTCTGTTCCATTAAACACGGCATGCTCGCAGAAAGTGTCTTCCTAGAAATTCTGAATGCACCAACATAATTGCTACAGTTAGTGATAAAATAACTTGATGAATGCGCTCGACCTCTAAGATCTTTAGCTTTGATAAAAATTCTTATTTATACATCAAATGACTTGGCTAAAATTACTACAATTTTTTACGCATGAAAAATTTTAACAAAATTTCGTTGAAATATTATTCCTCGAGCGAATTACTTGGTAAGAAAAGTAGAGGAGACCTAATGACTTATTTTTCAGTTTTGAATTTTTACAGACGAAATTAAGAGACTTATCGAAAAAATGAATTCTACACCAGTTACTTTATACATTTGACTACCTAATAATATTTTAATAATAAGGGGAAACTGATAACTAATATGAAAAAAATGCATTTTTCTGATGCATTCTATCTGATTCAACTTGCTCCGGGACCAGGGTAATTTGATTAAAATTATTAAAATAAAGATTAATGTATTTTAAGCTACATTTTTGGCTACATATTAATAAAACCTTTAATTGTTTTAAAAATATATTTTAAACATAAACATTCGCTTCGCAGGGCAAAACAATGCTTTTTTTTGTAAAATTTATTCATTTTGTGCAAAAACACATCGAATGAGCCTAGTTTTCGAAATTGGATATGAGGGAACTAAACTTATAACATTTATCACTGAGGAAAATCTCTTTAAAGGAATACAATTTTGAGTAAGTACTATAAGAGTCATCACTAAATGAATCATACAGTTCCATGTTGTGATTAGTCTACTATCCCCATCCGTTCATTTTTCAAAAACATAAACAATAAACGATAACAAAGACATAAACAAAAAAAATCTGTTGGACTTTATTAAGTAAGAACTACACTTACTATCTAAGTAAAAATCAAATATCTCAGACAATCATATACGATTGTAAAACAAAAACTTTAAGAATAAAAATATTTACTTAGGTGTACGATTTTTTAAAATTATGGCTTCTATCATAGATGTGTTCGCAACAAGATGTTACAGCAGACTTGGCAGTAGTCACTGCTGCGTGCTCAGACACGTTTACGCGTGTCTCGCGTGTTTTGTTTTTATTGTAGCCTCGATTATTCTACTTACCCCTATAGTCAATTGACCCCGGTCTCCCCTATATTATTGTCACAAGTACAATATATTACTGTCACATCATATCGAAATTACTAAAAAGTAGGTAACACATAAGAGAATTTTAATTATTCTGTAATTCTGTCTAAAAATTCTGCGGTGTGTATATGCATATTAATAATTCTTAATTTGTCAATAGAAATAAAATTTTACAGGTAAAATTCTTGATTAAAGTTTTACGTCGCAATAATTTTCCAATACAAAATTAATACAAAGAAATTTTTACGAACAAGTATATGAGATCATAAAACATGAAATACATATAATAGCGATATTTAATATGAATATGTTTTGCGACCACTCAGTATACTTTCTAATAACTTACCATCATCGAGACAAATAAGTACCTGCAAGTGTACGGTCGGTATATTAAACAGAATATAGAACTATAATATTGAAGTAAAAAAGTGTATGGTGCACACAAAACGATAAAAAAACGATGAAGACAAAGGACAGGAAGACCGTGGAAAAAGAAGACCAAAAGAAAAAAAGATGAGACACGAGAGAAAAAAGGTACAGAGCTTCTCGGCAAGGATCTAACCGTTGAATGCGGAAGGCTCGACTCGTCATTAATTTTGCTCTTCGCTAATTAACTTTGCGCGCTTTTACTAATTAGTTACGCGACTGCGCAGAAAAAAGTCCGCTTTTGCACAAAGTGCGCGCAAAGGAAGCTGCGCTTTAGGAAGTTCGCGGGTAACGAAATCCGTACCGACTCGCTCGCCGAGAATCCGAAACGAATCTTCTGTGTGCATCTAATATATATACGTTGACAAGGGTATAGACGATCACCGAGAAGCAATTTCGATGTACGTTCGATGCAACGCGAACGATGCGCTTAAAAAAAAAAGTACGCCGTCCGTTAAAACTGACGGGGTTGCCTCATTTTATTTTGCCGCCTGCGGCAGCGGTTTTCGATGTAAACGCGCGCGCGATACGGGAAACGCATGGTTCCCAGTCAAACCGGGGCGCAATTTTCTTTCTCTTTTTTTTCTCTCTTTTCTCCGTTTTTCAGATAGTCGACAAACTGGAAAAGCTACGATAAAAAATGCGGCGAGAGGCAACGTCGAGCGTGGAATTGGTTATTTCGCACAAGTCTGGGAATGTATTTTTCATATTACGGCGTTGTGCCACGAGAACATAACGAGTTGCCCTTTGGTGGATTCACATACCGCCACGTCGTTTCGTGACGATGTTTTAATTTCCTCTTGTGAGAAACTGCGGGTACTGAAAAAAAATGGCGAGCTCGTGAAGCTGCAAAAAAATGGGCGCTCCGAATTGTTTCGGGTTCACTATATTTCTTCTTATGATGCTTTTGAAGTCTTAATTTAATAACGCGCCATTTGATTATTATCCATTGTGTAAATAAAAAGTGTGACTTCAGTATACATATCTATATACAGGGTGTCCCGATCTTTTTTGCCAATCACTTTTGTGTAGATAGAGCGGACTAAACTGAGTCGAAAAGTCCTCTACCATTTTGCAATTTTCA
>NW_017300267.1:1264321-1353843 GCF_001594075.2 Trachymyrmex cornetzi
TTTAGTCCGCTCTATCTACACAAAAGTGATTGGCAAAAAAGATCAGGACACCCTGTATATGATTAGTTTTCCGTGTAAAAGTAGTACACTGTATTGCATGCAAAAATGGATTTACATGTTTGAATGTAAATTTTTGACGTTATTGTTAGACGAAAAATTAAATCATATATATTGAAGTCATTTTTTACTTGGCTTTGCAATATTCAATCAAATGAAATAAAATCTCCATTTACATTCATTCAATAAAATAATTATACAAAATCTTCGCTTACACTTATTCAATAAAATAATTACGCTAAAATTTTCGCTTACATTTAAAACAGGAGCTAACAAAAAATTTACTTTGTATGTAATAAATTAAATGATAAATTTCCTGCAAATCCCCAAGTGTTTAAAAAGTAACTATACAATATATGTGTACGATTAGTTTTCCGTGTAAAAATGACACTATATTACATGTTTAAATACGTAAATCCATTTTTGTATGCGGTGTAGAGTATGTTATTTTTACACAACAACCAATCACATACATTGTAGTAATTTTTTACGCGCATGGATATTTGCAGTATATAATATATTATATAACAGATTGAAAAAAGAAGATATATACAATGTAATCTTCCTTAACAGATCGCTTAACTTTTCAACAAACAACTCATGAATCTGCGTTGCAACGCGCCTAAATGATGCGAATAATAAAGTTCCTTAGACGGGCGAAGTATCCGCGGGTCCATTAATTCTTGACGGCAGATGACGTCGAATGCTGATGGATACGCACCGCGATGATCGTAGATCCCACGTTGCATATGCACGATGATCTGTCACGGCCTGGCATTTATGCACTTCCGCCTACTTCTTCACTCGCTCGTTCGATGGATTCTCGGTTTACAAACCGAGAACGATGCATTTACGATGCTATTCGTTTGGCGATGCAGGCGTACCTTATCGACATCCACGCGAGCTTACTTAATGCACGGACTGCGCGATGTCGTTTGGTGGAAAATAAAATGACTATACTGTCGAAGAAGTCGTCTATTTGCCTGCTTGATCCTCTTGTCCTCTCGTCTGCGTGGTCTCGTTAATTTCTAATGGATGTAAATAAAATAACGTTTCACCGCGATATAAAATTTATAAGCATAGGTACAGTACTACCTTTAAAGTTCTTGTTCACTCACTATTATTGTTTTAGATTGTAAAGAATTTTTATTGTGTTATTTGTTTCTGACGTCACAATTTGAGATAGTAGTGGTTAGTGAATAGGAACTTTGACTCTAAAGTTCTTTTTCAGGATGGCACACTTTTTTTTAATGCTTTATCAATATTTTTCCATTGTTTATAACGTTTTTAATAAAGATACATACTTAGTATTATTTTGTTCTTTAATATTTTGTTTGAAAAAAAAATTTTTAAATAGGTTCATTTTTATGAAAGTTACAAGCAATCTAATTAGATTGGATGTCACACTAACGTGTTGTTTTCGTAGTGAGGCGTTTAATGAGTTTAAGTATCTCAAGTATATATTTTTTTATATTTCTCAAAAAAGGTATGTTTTTTTACACATTTTAGTTTATTTCCGTAATAAATATGAGAAATGAATTAAACAATGAAATTTCAGAGGACATTTATCAGCTCATTCTATAATGTGGATAAGCATCACGTGGTTTTAGCACCGGCAATTCGTTCGTCATCCGCGATAAAAGAAAGCATTGTGCAGCGTTCATTAAATCGCGCGCAGTTCGTTCGGCACAATTTCACGCGCTCGTGCGTGTAATAATGACGAAGAACGGAAGGGCTAGAGAGATGATCCCGTCGACGTCAATCCTCGTTCGCTTTTTGTTCGAAGTTCAAACCTGTCGTCTATCCTGTATCCGTTGCGCGTATGAAGAAGAGGATCACGGATCGTCAGGTTCGATGAAACTTGAATCGGCTATACGCTCGTAGATCGTCCATCGTGAAGCCATCGATATTACCGAGACCACAAAGTTGTGCTTCATTCTTTCGATATTTTCGTCCGTTTCTGTTTCCCGATCGCCAGTGCCCACCTCCGGTGCGTGTATAAATCGGTGTAGTTACAGCGAAATGGGGTACAGAGGCCAAATCACCTTTCATCTCCGGAATTGCACTGGAAGCGCAGCGGTAGACCGCGAGAAAGACGGGATTTTTCTTTTTTTTTCTTGTTTTCTTTCGGTGTTAATAGCAAACGCCAGCGGGAACAAATAAATTGCTATTTGACCGAATGAAGGTATAAGTGAATCAACACGCTCGAATGTACGATTCACGAAATTATATATAACGTGAAATAATTCACTTATAATTCAAAGGTCTTTATGTATTTTTTTAGCCACTAATAAACACTTAATGTATTGTGTGTATACACACACACACACACACACACACACACACACACACACACACACATATATATATATAGGTATATGTATATAACATAAAAATAAAGTGTGAATAATGTAGAAATAGAATCCTTGATATTTCAACAATTAAATATAAAATGAAATAATTCACAGGAGATCTCAATATTTAATATAAATATTGAGATTCTGTGAATTATCTTATTTTATTTTTAATTGTTGAAATATCAAGGATTCTATTTCTCTCTATATTATTCATATTTCATTTTTATGTTTTATTAATAGTGAAAAGAGGCGAGTACAATGTAGTTGATATTAGCGTTAATTATAAGCTTTTTTTCGATATTTATATTTTTCTCTTAATTTGTAATAAAGAATTTTGATATTGCATGATTAATTATATATACAGAGTGAGAAAAAAGTGAATAGAAACTCTGGAAAAATATAAATTTTACAGAAAAACGTATCGAATGAAAGTCGAATGAAGTTTAAAATAATCTTTTTATTGATCTTATCAGTTTGACCTTGGATGGTGTTGCCAAGATCGAAGCAAGGTTATGTTAATTTTTTTTTTAATATGATCTATTTTTTATCGCGTATTTTTATAGCCTTTATAAAGGAGTTTTTAGAATAATATAATGAAGCTCTTTAGAAAATTTCCTGAGATATTTTAAAATATATTAATAGAATATAGGCAAGAATATTGAATATATTAGCTAGAATATTAAAACTTCTACTTTATGATAAAGAATAACTGTCCCAAAATAATAAAGCGGCTATCAATGTAAATTATATATCTCCAAAGACAGCTTTGACATTTTATACGCTGTCTATGCGCATGTCCAAACCATTCTATACGCAAAGCCTTTATGCTTTTATCTCTCGCTTATACAGGCCGCAGCAAGTTGTGTCAAAGGGAACAATGATTTATCTTCCGAGTCGCGCTGTCTCCGTGCATCCGTGGATGTAGGCATATATCTGCTGTATTCGCAGATAGGCGACACTATTTTCAGCAATTTTATCTGCTCTTCGGGCTGCCTTTTGGGCGCGGGAGGACGAACGCAGCGATACCACTGTGAATATTACTTGGAACGGGTCTTCTCTCTAGCTTTATCCTTTTGTTCTGTTTTTCTTCATTCTTCGTTCCCTACGAGAGAGATTCTCTGCGTAATTGCAATACAATCCAGTGTGCTGGGATTTCATTTAACGATTGCAAACGATTACTTTCAGATCTACGCCGAAAAATGTTGATAGGTAAAAAGTATCTACCAGTAAATTCGAATTAGCTTTAACAAATCTCTTGCTGGATTTCTATTGTAATTAATTAGTTAACGAAAAGAAACGAAAAACACGTTTTCTACTTTTCATATAATTTTTATACGAGAGTGTTTATACCTTTTCGTCTCTATATACTTTTTTCGTGAATCGCTTCTGCGATCTCTTCATCCGGCATTCCCTCATCCTGTTCTAAATTGCTCGTTTCTGAGTTACAGTGATTTCCGCGCACTGAGCAAATCTTTCCTACAGATTTCAAACGATGTTAAGCGCTTACCTTGACGTGTTGCCTCGTTAAAAGTATTGAAAAGATATTTTCGTAGATATATATACACATATTAAATTTTTTTTTATGTCGGAATTTGATTTCTACTTATTTGCAGAATTTAATTTCTATTTATTTCTATACTGATTTAATATAAAATTGTACAAAATTCGTTATTCCACATTCGTGAAATTATAAAATAATATGTACGATAATTTTGAAATTTAATTTTTAATTAAAAAATTTAATATATAAAATTTGTTGTATACACACAAACAAACGGAAACTATAATTTTTAATAATACGTTTACTTTTCAGCAATATTATAACTTCATAATAACAGGAATTAAACTTAGACAATATTCTCTTCGTTCTCTTTACGTTGCAAAATTGTTCGGCGAAACTTTATTATTACTTTTGTTATTGCTGTCTCTCGTTGTCTATCATACTTTATCCAAATTAATTAGAAATGCATTTCGCGACTGCTTTTCAAGCGCGCAATGAAAAGACAACAAGAGACTTCGCAACCTACGCAATGCGTGAATGGTTGTTTTACATGTATTCTCAAATAAACTTCAAGTATTATCCACGTGGAGAGACAACCCTTGACTTTCGAATGCAGACGGAGATTCGCCCCTACTCTGGCCGAGGGGTAGGTTCGAAAATAATTACCGTACTCTCTCCCGTTTACGCCTTGTTTGCCTCAGTCTTGGTTTTTATATTCCTGCACGTAGTGGCGTAAAGGGTGGCGTTTTTTAAGGATTGGCACTCGGGACACGTTCGCAATACTCTCGGGTCCACCCCAAGGTTGTCACGTTGTCTCCATGTCTAATGATGAATTAGATAATTCAGGATGCGTTCTCTTTGTACCGCATTGCTCGTTCGCCGTTCGAATCAGGAATTAGATCATCCTAAGAAATATCGCGTGTCGTCGTTCATTATTTTCCTCGTAATCTCCCTTTTCACTATTGTAAATGATACCTTATCGCGTTGCTTTCCGGAGAGAGAGAGAGAGAGAGCTACGTGATGGAATACGCGAATGTGTGCTGATAGTCCCGGTCGATTTATTCAGCCGGCGCGCAAGTCAAATATAGATACATATTTTCACGCATTCGCAAGTGTGTTTCAAGCATTTGCAAATACGCACGCATGCAATCTTACGGTGACTGCGGGTAGAGGCAAAGCAAGTAGCGTGAAGACGATCTCATTCTGAAACGTGATCTGCGTGAGCCTGATAACGCGTATGTTCCCGATCGCATTCTCTTCTCTCGTGCCACATACATTCACTTCTGAAATCTGAGACGTAGTAATTACGATACGTGAACTGAGGAAGGAATAAATATAAATTCTTCCCGGAATTAACTCTTAAGAAATGGCGTTACTTTAATCTCTTTCTTCATTAGCAAGATTAATATTCCGTTTTTACTATATAGTTATACGAAAACTAGATTTCCTCAGTTAACGAGATTATTCAGACTTTCGTGTATTTTCTTTTTCGCGTGAGAAAATCGCCTCGCGCGAATAATTGCAGGTGATTATCTCGCTTGCAGTGATTACCTCTTTCCTAATTGTTATTCTGCTCTCTTCTATATTTCTCTCGCATCTACTCGGTATGGGATCAAACAAATTTTTTAGATAATTGCTTTACAATCGCTTCGATATTCATTATCATTATACCTTCTTCTCTATCCTGTAATCGTACGGAACAGAAATATTGCGAGTGAATCGTGCGAATAAATCTCATTAGCTCATAGTTATTTCTGGCATACCTGATTTTTTATTAACTAGCTGTAAGGTTCAACTGTAGTTACTCATATTATTTTATGTCTTTTTTTAGGATTACCTAAAAAACACAGGAAATGAATATTCGATATCGTATTTTTCATATCCTCGATTTGATATCAATCAAGGATATGAAAATATCTTTGGAAGTATTTCGGTGATTGTCATCCTATGATCCTTTTATGATTCCGCTATGTTGGTGTGAAATATAAAAATGATAATGTATTGCAAAAAGTTTTTAAATAGTAAATAGTAATATAACTGAAAACACCTTAATACTTCTTGTTCCTGCATGTGATTGAACAAATTAAAAAAAATCTCATTCGTTTAACTTTTTGCATCGCTTCCGGCACTCAATTATTGATTTATCGATATCCGCGTACGTTCCAGCTAAAAAATTAATGCTTATCTATTCACTCCATATTAAATAAAAAGAGAATATTATCGAGACTGCTTGGAGGTTTGTGCAGCAAGAGAGAACTTCGGCTCGATAGACGAGGGCGCACGCTGGATAGGTACAGTTCTGGAGAGCCATAAAACTTTATGGTGCGTTTGCATCGACCGACCCTTTCCTCTCTTGTCCCACCATACCTCTCATCGCCTATCCCCATAGCAACGACCGACCCCCGAACGGAGCTACCCTGCATCCTTCTCATTCTCTCACCCTCTGCTTGTTTCTCCTGCCACGTACGTACGTACATATATATTCTGCTTTTCTTCTCTTTCCCTTCCTCTCTCTCTCTCTCTCTTCCAACGCATGGGTTTTGCCATCTTCTTCTTGCTTTTGTGCAGACATAAGCTCCTGTCTCTCATTGCCACAACTACCAACGTACAAATATCCTCTGTCTAAGGCATGAATTCTCTCCTTATCTCTATTTTTCCATTGCACTCTCTCGTTCTGTCTTTTTCTAATTTGGTCTGCATCGCACACTGAATTTTTACTTGGGGAATGTACAATTAAAAAGAAATCCTACTGCACAATCAGCCGCATCAGTTTCGTTTACCTCCCCTCAGAACCGGTAGTAGCTAAAATAACTGAACCCTTTTATATCCAGCATTCGTTCCATTCGTACTCGTATCGTCTCATTGTATCCTACGTACCTAACCAACTATCTATCCGCCATATCGTATTACGTTCGCCGTCTGCCGACAGTGTTACTCGGCGACGAATTAGCTCGTCACGCTTTTCACCTTTTTTTTCATCCCCTGGCTTCATTTTCTGTCCCACTTACCCCTGGACCCTAGACTCCTCCTCTTTTTCGCCGCAAGCAGGGCGAAGCTAATGTCTGCTGTTAGCGAAAGAAAAAGGACAAAGAGGCGTTCTCGGCACGACATAATCCACTAATAATTCAACGAGGCTAGACGTAACCTGAGTGCAGGCGTGCGCGCGTTTCTCTCGTCGCTTTTCGTCTTCTTCGACGAGAGGCTGTCGAGAGAAAACCACGGTTTGTTTGTTCGTCCAGAATAAATAGCTCACTCGTGGAAACACGCGCGTCACTCCTCTCTCCCGTTTTTACACACCACAGCTACAAGGAGGTGAAGCCTAAATCACATATAGGGTGCGTTCAGAGAGCTCACTTCCGCACTACCAACGCTAACGCTACCATCTCTGTTCACGGAGCCAAGATAGCGCTAGCAAATACAAGCTCTGTGAACAATAATAGTGTAGTGTTTGCCCTAACCATACCGCATACGGCAAAATGGAGCAAGAGCAAGATTCTTTAGATTCTGCTAGATTCTTTCGTTTTATGCAAAAACGCGTTGAACTAGACTAATTTTATTGATTTTTGAGCTAAACTTTTGTATAATTACAAAATATTGGACAACCATAACCTTATGATTTTTTGCTTTAATGACATCCGTTGGACCCAATTTTAACATATAACTTTCCTGTAACTCTTCATCATGCAATTCCATTTCCACGTAATCCATTTTAAAAGCTAAGTGTAATGAATACTATTGCGATCATTAATTTCGAAGTATCAGCCAACAATGTTCACTTCAGTATTCACTACACTATCGCTGTTCATGGAGCACACGAACGCTACGCTATCAACACACTATTTGGCGATAGCATTTGTAGCGCGAGTCATGACGTTAAACGCTACCAACAATAACGTCACGATAGTGTTTCATAGTGCTATCAGTTAACTCCCTGAACAGTGCTAGCGCTACATAGCACTGGTAATGAGCTCTTTGAACGCACCCATAGAAGGATATTTCCAACTTGTGTGCTTTTTCTAACGACTTTGTTCTCTCGCAAAGAAAGAAAATGTTTCTCTTTAAGATTAACTTAATCGCTACAATCTATATCCGTATCTTCCGTTTTATAAATTTAGACATCCAATATGTAATATTTAAAGATTTGACAGTTTTTATTTGAAATACGAAGTATAAATAATTCTCAGCATTGGCGTCCATTTGATCGAAAGAGAGTTAGTTTCCTCAGAGAATTCCGTTTACAATATAACCGACTGGTTTATGTTATACGTGAAAGGGAAAAACGATCCGCTGGGCTTCCGCATCTTTTTGAAGTCGTCAGGGCTTCAAATTAAAGGGGCAAAGGTATTGACGAGGCACACCCATTATACGTAGGAACAAGACGTAGATCCTAAATCTTTGCTAGAGGAGCATTATACCTTAATGGCTTTCAGACAGCGAATAACGGCGTAATTAAAAGACGATTTTTCTGGTAATTAAATATGCGCGTGCAAACGACGCTCTTATATATGAGATTTATATGTTGACATAAAAGATTTATAATTTGGCATGAAATCATGTCGGTACTTTAATCTTAAATGTTTCGCGAATAAATTTCCACGTTGAAAAATATATTATAACTTATTTGAGAAGACAGATATATTTTTGCTTTAAATTAATGCTTTTAGGATTATTTAACTAATATCATAATTTCGTCTTGTAAAAGCTAAATCATTAAGAAACTTTCATTTCAGAAATTATCTCTGGAAACTTAAAACGAAGATCTGTTGCATTTTCAATGAAAGTGATATAATTACCATCTAATCTTATCTATATTCTGTGCTCATTATTTCTTAATCTATTATCATGAAAATACTGTTTGCGAGAATTATTCGTGACATTAGTTTGTAGAATTAATTTTCAGAATCTTAAATCGGTCGATGTATAATATTATTTAAGATTAATTTTTTTTCTCGCGATGAATATATTCCTTTGCTTAAAATGCATTTTAGTTCGATATAACATAGTTTAGCACATTTTTAACGCATTTCCATAATATTAAAATGCAAAAGTAATTTACGTACTTCTCTTTCGTATGCTTGAACTTGGCTTTTCGCTTGGCAACGACGGCCTGCGAATTACTTCCACTTCGGAAAGTGGGCAGTTAACGATAGGAGGTATTATACTGAAAAGTTTCTAGTTATTGTTAAGTTTGAGAAAACTCGTCAAAGAAGGAGTTAAGACGGCGTATCATTTTTCCTGCCACCCGTTACGTCCCGTTCTCTTTTCGGCGGCTTTCTTTCAAGTCCCGTTCTGTTTGGAAGACTCGTTTTCTCCCGGGCGTTGCGTTTACAAGGTAAACGCCTTTGAGAAAGAAACGAGAGACCGAGAAAAGCAGACCGGGATATAAATCGTTTTGAATACCTTTCACCCGGGCTACTGTCACAACGTCCTGTTCGAGGATCCGTCTTTTGTCTCAATCTCTTTTGTTGGAAAGGAGACGTGAGTTATTTGTGGAACGTTAATATTACCTAAATTAACCATCAACGATCAACCAAACGACAATCGAGATAAAACAAGTGCACCAAGTTATCCGCGAAACAATTGCGCGACCACTCGAGACCCGTAATTATGAATATTAGAGGAATAGTATCGATAATGAACGATGGGGTAATAAATAATAAAATATACGTAGAGAATTGCCTGATATATATTAATAAATATCGCAAAATATGAAAACATTTTACTGTTGAATCGTTGTATCGATTGTCAAAGTTTTAATTTTATGGCTTTTATATAGTAACATCGCTCTCAATAACTATTTATTATACATATTGTTTTAATATAACGTTATTCTTTTACAAGAATACGTTTCCGTTTTTTTGCGAAATGTTTGTAATTTTTCAAGTTACAACAAGCTAATAAAAATTGAGAAATCTTAGATTAGATTTTTTTAACAAAAAAAATTAAAACGTACCTACATAACTGGTAGTTAATTTAGCACATTACTAAGGCAGGTATAATAAGTCCGAAGTGCTTTAAATATATTGTTATTTTCGCAATTGTTTTGTGTCTGTCATAAAAAAATTAAAAAATGCTTTTGAATGAACCAATTTACTATATTTTATTAATATAATTTGATCCAATTTGAGCAAACAATAAAGTTTCTTAAATGAAATATATTTGTTTAAACAATTTTTTCAATTCCGGAAATAATTTATTATTTAAAATATTCTTAAAACTGTTATGTTATATGTACATATATTACTTTAGCTCTTAGCTAGGATGTAATAAAATTCATCTTAATTACAGCCGTGCTACATTTTTATGTTGGTAACGTCAGGTTAAACATGTGATTAAAAATAAATTATTTATAGAACAAATATTTTATTAAAAGGAGTGTGGTGACATTGGATGTAGCGTCGCTTTTTCAATTTCTTTTTATGAAAGCAAACGCATTATGAGCCAACACGTATCTTTGCTGCGGCAAAATGAGCACCTGGTGTTTGGTTGGAATCGCCCATTCCAAGTAAAAAGTTACTTTCTCAGAGTCTTAGACTTTGTAGTGTTTATCGATAATATCACGAAAGACGGGAAAGTACCATTCTGTTCTTCCCCCCGACTATCCTCGAAGTTCTTACATCGAGATGTTAGCTCGTTTTTGCGTCGATATTAAAACTTTAATAACGAGACGAGGTCTTCAAGCACAGCACTCGCTTCCTGGAATGCTTTCGTAGAAGCAGCTGGTACTTCGATAACCCTACGGATCGAAGAACTCGCATTTAAGTCGTATCGATTTCGTGAATCTCATCAACAAGTTCTTCCTCTTTCCGAACGCGGAGCATACCTTGTCTCCTTTATTCCTCTTTCTCGCTGCCGTTCATAGAGTCTCTTTTCCTTTTTATACTCCCGAACTTCCGAACGATACTTTTTCGCCCGACTGGCTCCTAATGGCTTCCATTCAGTACTTCATTAACTCATTAACTGATAAACTCCAATGTTGCAACGATTCTTCAAAGAATGAGTATACGACCGCACAATTTGTCATCTTTCTTGAAGCGAAACGAGAGTACTGTACTTGTACTTGTCGTTTGAACGACGAAGGAAAGTTTTGACTAATAAAGATTTTTTTATGACTTAAATGTACATTGAGAAAATGTTTTAGTTGCACCTCCAATAGGAAGTACAAAATCATTAGATTATACTAATCAGAATTCTGGTTATTGCAATTGAATTTCTAATTATCTAGACTAAAATTCTAGTAAACATTAATTAACCTTTAGAGGGCCGAACTGGCCGCTATAATGGCCAGCGTAAAACTCGTCGACTCGTCATGACATAAACATTCAATATATACATGAATTTTATATTTTTAAAAAATTCCAAATTTTAAGGCAAAAATTTAGGCCAGCCCTCTAAAGGTTAAAAGTAACAATATTAACCCTTACCGTACTAATATGGGTAACTAGTGACCGAGCGATTCCTGTTCGTGCAAGTTTCTTTGAGGCTTTCGGTAATTATAAATTATACTACATTTTATTATTTTCCAAGATAAAGAGTCAATTTTTATTCTAGAAAGTTGAAAGTATGTTGGTAAATTTTTAGAGATTTTTTAAATTATTTTGAAGAAGTGAAAAAACGAAGAAATTTGAAGTGACCCTTGATGGTATGGATGAGACACCAAATTGTAGATGGTACGGTAAGGGTTAATGTTATAATTTCATACTCAACGATGTAAATGTAATGTAACAATTATGGTATTGTATTATAATTTTGCACTCAACAATGTAACTGTTACGTAATATATATGCTATATTACATTATATTATTGTGTGTGAATAAAACTATACACTGATGTTACATTCATACTTTTAGTTGGTGTTTATCGGGATATGTTTAATATATTTAAGTAAGTATAAGTGTCTGATTTGTATCTTTCTAATTGAATCTCCCAAAATTTTAATTAATGCAAGAGATTTTGCTAGCATATTTGTTATTGAACGATATACGATTACAGCTATGAATCTCGTCCGCATCTGGCTACGTATGCGTAAATAGAAGGCTCAACGTGCGAACGCGCGTTATTCGGCACTGTGTTATGTCTGTTGATGATAAACCGATCCAGACTTACGGACATCTGGGTGGTCCGCGTTGCGCCGCGCGCGACTTTCCCGGAGGATGACACGCATCTGTCGACATGTTCTCGTTTCGTCGATGATCACCTTTTAGAAAAAAAAAGCTATGCCCCTTACTGAGCGACTTATTAAAGTTAGTTGATATGGGGCGTTTTAACTGTCAGTTTCTTTTAGATGCCAACAAATCGTTCCTGCATATATTATATTTGTATCTTTAAAATGTGATCTTGATTTAGTGCACAAGAATTGTAAGGAAAGTTCTCTTGAAAGTTTGCCCTACTGAATATTCAATACTCGGTAATGCTTGAAACGTATTACAATGTATGTATTCTGCGAGGCAATCGATGTTCGAGTGCTGCTTCGAAATTCTCTTGTCGAGGTGGGGGCAATTAAAATCCCAATCTTGCGAGCAACCGTTCAGAAGGGTCGTTGAAGATAGCAGGGTCGGCTGCTTCCATTCAAGGTTACCCACGTAACAAACAACAAGAGACAGAGAGAAATAACAGGCATTTATTTACATGCATGAAAAGACAAAAAGAAGGTCATTCGCTAATACATAATTCGCAAAGAAACGATTCTTCAAAGTGTACAACTTTCTACAGCTAAAAATGCTTATCGCTTCCCTTATATTTTTTTGTGAATTATTAGAATCATTTATTTTCGATGATAAAATTCGTGAATTCGCGAGATTAAAACAAGTTGTGCGTGTATCGCATAAATAATATAAATATTCGAAAATAATAATATAAATTCGTTTATATAATTATTAAATTTATAGACTTTGGTAATCGATTCTATGCCAAGTTCTTTAACAATTTTGTTAAAAATAATATTTAAATGGTGTGACATTTTGTGCGCCAGCCTGTATTTCACACGCAGGTGATCAGAAAAAGTTGTGACCCGGCGGAGATATCACGGCCGACCTTCGTGACACGCGTGCTGCGACGCGTGCGTGTACTCTGATAGCGACGACGCCTCTGCACGAAAGTTAATCTCGACTCTGCGAGATGCTGAAGGAAGGACGGCGAGGAAGGGCGGCCACACGGGCGCGTACGATGATAATAATAAATGTTGCCTGCTCCCTTCAACTTTCGTCTCTCGCTCTCCCTCTCTTTCTCTTTCTCTCCCGTTTTACCCACTCTCGCGCCGTGCGTGCCCTGCTGGCGGTTCCTTTGATCTGTCGCTTCGTTTGTGCATTTAAACACGAGTCGCCTAGATGCGGAGTGGAGCAGCGAGAGGCGACGAACGGAAAGAGACGGAGCGAAGAGAACACACCAGCAGGGAGGAAACAAAGCGGGAAAGGGGTGCAGTGATCGAGAGGGAGAAAGGGGAAACAATGATAGAGAGAAGCAGAGAGAAAGAGTCGGTTTCGCAATGAGAGGGGAAAAAAGGCTCGAGTGCCCTGGTAAAATCTCGTCTGGACCTACGAAAGGTAAAGTGAGATTTTCGTCATTGCAAACGTGAACCCTCCAACCTTCAATTTCCTTCCCAGAATCCAGGGATTTCTCTCTTTACGTCTTTTTTCCTTCCTCGTTTTTGCGTATAGACTGCACATCTACTCTCGAGCCTCGTGTCTCCTTGTCGCCGCTTTGTACCGAATTATCGGCACCCTTAAATCCGCTTCCTTGATAATAACTCCTCGAGATTAATGTTATGTCTCATTAATTGACTTAAAAGTGGAGGACCGCGTTTTCGACGCAAGCCTTTTAAACTGCTCGCCTGTTCACCAACAAGCACGCAGGGTAGGGAATAGAATGGAAGGAAGAGGCGAAAAGGAAGAAGAAATAACAATCAAACGATTTCGCCTCTCGTTTCATTCCGGATTCGTCGAGTGCCGGGGTCCAACTGCGAATCGCTCGCGGAAATTTTCACCACTAATTTCTCGCAACAATTCGAGCCAGACGGTCCGCGGAGTGGAAGGTCGATCAATGATCAGGCTCTCCGGAAGCGGAGAGGGACTGTCACGTGAACACGTGACGATTTCAAAGTTCATTCCCACGAACGGTGACATTGAAAACGCATCTCGCTCTCGACGATCGCGAGAGAGCGCACAGCAACAAATTCAATTGATTTCGTTGATCGCTGAATTATTCCTTCGTTAACATTTGCAATTAAGGGAACTAGGGAGATTTCAACAACTGGTTCGCGTTTAGTTATTTATAACAAGGCTGCGGATAAACTATAAAACTTTTATTTTTAAGAGTATTAATTACAACACTATAAAATAAGAAAATCCATCGAGAGGTCAATGATATCAACGCTGAGAAAAATGTTTTGGTTGGAAATAAACAAACTGGAAAAAGATTCTAATTAAATCAATTAGAATTCTGATTATCTCAAATCTAGAATTTTGATAGATTTAATCAGAAAATATTTTCTGGTTAAATCTACCAAAGTTCTAGTTGAGATAACCGGAATTCTAATTGATTTAATCAGAACCTTCTGGTTTGTCCATTTTCAACCAAATCTTTTTTTTTCAGAGAAGTGAATGTAATGAGGCAAATTGTCAAAGTCGATGAAGATTTCGAGAAATCCTAAGAATATTTTTGTTTATACTTTCCTCTATTGATTATATCTAAAAAATTAAAAGCAAAATGGCGCCCGGAAAACAAAAAATTTGAAAAGATTCAAGTTATTTGTTGTTACAAAATTGTAACAATATTTTTTTCAATCTAATTTTAGATATGATTCATGCGTTTTACAACTCCCGTATAAATCTCTAGATGATATCTCTCGCAGTTCTCAAGATATCGTGGTAAAATTACCAAAAAGTGTCATTTCGAGAAAATCGCATTCAGAGCTTTAGTGCATTATTTATGTTAGGACATTATTTACGCGGTTAAAAAATTTCCTGCACTGTAGAATGCATCTCCGAAGTACATTCAGTTTTAATAGCAACTTCAATCGTAGCACAAAAGAACCCTAGGAATTAAAACAATGCCCAGGCCATTTATTCGGTCGGGACCGGCTGCGCAATTATTTACATTCTCCTTTATTTTACGTTGTCCTGATCTCAATATTGTGAATTTTTCAAAAAAACAAATAGGAAAGTATTTCTAAAGGATCATATTATCGAAATATGCAAAAAAACCGAAAATTGATTTTTTCGAAATTTCCAATCCTTAAGCTCAATTGTGCCGGTAATTATAAAAGTGATCTAAATAAAAGATCGAAACATAATGAATTTATCCCGTACTTTGTATAATTACATCGTAATTATACATAATACGGGCTAATTTTATTATTTTACTTAGACCACTTTCATAATTACCGGTACAATTAATTTATTCAGAATGTACGCGTCCTGTGCATTAGATTTATGACCTATAAAGGCTAGTTGGCGTATGCCAGACACAACGGCAAAAAGATAATTGTTTGCAATACATTGGTGCAGCGGATGTCACATGTACACGCCACACCAACTTGAGGAAAGTTATTACGCTGTTCGCGTGGAGGATTCATTTTCGAAGTAATCGCGTTCACGTGCAACGCTCGTTGATGAAGCGTCTCTCGATGCGCCGTCGAGTCTGCAGTCTGCAGGTCGTCGGCTGCTATCGAGAGCGAGGGAGACGTGACGCGAGAGGAGAAAAAGTACCGACGACAAGAGCTCGCCTCGTAGATAGAGGTAAAAAGATCGAACCGACTGAGGTGTTAATAATGCCGCCTCGGGAAACTCGAAAGTGCAGTCGTTTCCGTTTCACGGATGGCTAACATACATCTGTGCCAATTGCAAAACGAGATATTTCGTAGATTCTAGCTTTACTTATTATTTAAAGTTATTTAATTTCCAGGCAGAGAGAAACGTTTTAAATTTATTACGCAGTCTTATAATTGAGGAGATCGATCAAAGAGGGAGATATTATACCTTAACGTATCGTTCCCTTATTTTAAAAGTAACATCTGCAAAAATTAATTTCTTGAAAAGGAGATCTATTTTTCAACTTGACAGAAAATTATTACTAATCAAATAATATGGGCGAAAAGAATATGTTTTTAACATGATTAAATGTCATTTTCGTTATCTTTACAACTTTGAAAAATTTATCCTTTTTTTGAGTTGTGACGATTTTTTATGAAGTTAAGTTAATTTGTTTTTAACGATTGATAGTAAATGTTTACCTATCTCATTCATGATGATAATTTGAAAATTACGTTTTGGAAACTGTATAATCACTTGAAAGGAGCGATATCGTGAGCTGAAAGAAACAAATATTTAAAAATATTATACCGTTTTATCGATCGAGCCAAGCAATTTTTAAGAAATGTGTAACTCGTATAACTTTGCATTTTAGATAAATGCATGAAATCAGAGATGCGCGATTTGCAATTAGGACTTTACTTTATAAGTCGATGCCCCGTTAATTGAGACGTAGATCAAAAGTTGTTGTTGCGGCACGGCCGACGATTTAACCGCCGTGTAGTAATAAATTACTCGCGCGCGCGCGCTTTTGTAGAAGTGAGAATCGTTACGTTCGCGGGAACGAGTAAATTATCGCGCGGGGCTTACAGACTCCTAGCCGTTCACGGTTGCGCGTAACGCGCGCGCAATTTGCGACGTTCCGTCCAAATACAATTCCTCCGCGCGCTAACGACGCGCGTTTTTTCTTTCAACTATTGGCGTATTTTTTAACGAGGATCCAGGCGCGCGTAATTACGTTTCATTTTATCCGTCGAGGGTGCCGGCGCGGCCGATCAATTTCATGGCGTGGACTAATGAATCAAATTAATGAACGAAGCCTTATCGTCCACACGGTCTTCGGTAACTGTTGCCCTGTGAGTTATGATGCGCCCTTCTCGCCTTCGCTTAACCAACATTACTTCCCCCGCCGCATAGTTAAACGTATCAGAGGCTTGACTTTGGTTTTCTTCATTAAGAAAGCTTGCCAAGACTTATCGGCAATTATTCTGCGTGTAATCGGAGTAACATTCAATCGAAGTGTCACCATGGTTTATTGTTTTTAATATTATTATTATTGTTATTTATATTAATTTCATTATTATGTATATAATATTATTTTATTATTATTTATATTATATTTATGTTATAATTTTCATAAGATTCTCAGTTTTTTTTTATTTGTATTAGACAAATAAAAAAATGACGAATTTGTTTTATGAATAATAAATAGTATGCCTCCGTGAGATACAACGGACATCGACAGATTAAATGTTTTTCCCAAATCGATACGGATTCGCCCTCGGATACTGAAACCTCAGACAACTCCTGCCGCAAAGTCCAGATAAGTTGAGGAAAAAAAGGGACGAGGATCAGACGGGCGGAGAGGAGCCGGCCGAGACCTCTCGGTTCTTCCTTCGGAGTTCTGTCTGTTCCTTATACGAATAATACATGGAGATGCGTCCTTCGTACAGGCTTTGGGCTTTGACGAGCTCGCTCGCGACGTAGAGCCGCGGAAACGAAGGATAAGCGGAATGGAACGCGTCTTCCGTTCTCCCTCTTAAAAGTCGGCGTTTTATTTGACTCGATTAAATTCGTCGAGTGGAAGCGCCCTGCGCGCGCGCGCGCGCTCTCTCGTTTTCAGACAACTCACGGCAGTCACGGCGGGTTTGATCCTCCCGAGCGGGCACAAAAATGAGAAGAGCGGCAATGGGAGGAATCGACCTGACATTCTCAGGAACCTAGCATCCTCTCCTCCACCTTCTTCCCCTGACCCGTGCCCGCCATCCCGCCTCTCGTCGACTTCTTCTATCTCTACGGAGAATTGCTTTCCCTCCCATTGTCCCGGCTGCGCGAGCGCTGCTTCTTTTCACATTCTAGAATTCCAGCCGGTCTGCCGCGATATCCGCGCGGTTATTCGTCGCCGTTCTCGGTGTCGACGCGCCCTTCCTCCAGGCGCCCTCGACGACGGACGACGTCGAACGTGAAGAAATTGGAAGCGGAGGCTGCCGAGGTCGTTTGTCTCGTCCGTCTCTCCTCTCATTCGGCGTCGCACTGCTCCCTGCTCTCTCTATTCCGATTTTCTTTGCCGATCTACACGAAGGAATCTTGTCGAAGGGACGGAATGTCGACGGAAAAAAATCGTTCGGTGCGCGCACCGCGCGTAATTACGCGCACTCGCTCCACCGCGCCGCGCCGGCCGCTTGCAATATCGCGCACACAATCTGGAAGTTATTAGCGTTGTGAATTCGCCGCGTCTAATATCCGCGATATTTAATAGCTTATGTATGGTTTTCTTATTTTCCTTCCTCCATGCCCCGGTGTGTATGCACGTACGTCGTAAGTGTACGTGCGGTAGCGTAGAATTTACGAGTAGAGATGTTGCGATATATCGCTAGAGCACCGTGATTTTTTTTCTTAAATCGCAGCGCTATATGTAACTGGATGTTTAATCGCGAAATCGCATGTGATTTAAAATCGCGCCTGCCATTTTAAATTGCAGATGTAGCTCGAAATTGCATAATAATTAAAGTATTTATTTATTTATTGTATTCATATATATTCATAAATGAGATAAAACAAAAATTATTTTTATTTCACACATAATTTAAATGTCGTGAATATACATATGTTAGATTATTAAATACTTATTTGTAACGTTAGACGTAGTTGAAAATTTGTTCCTCTTCATTAATTCCTCTTTACTAAAGATTTTGTAGAATGTGATATTTGATAGCGTAGAACTAAAAAGATAGATTAAAAATTATTATGGACATGCAAGTTCCATTTACGGCAAGATATGAAACATGTATGCCATTTTTTCATATTGTGCCATAAAAAATATATATTTCTACATAGTTTAATATTTATTTCCTGTAATTTAACTTAATAATTTCGAGTTATATTAATTTCGATTATATTAATTATTGCATAATTATTTGATATTTTGTATAGTAGAATATTTGTTCTTTAATTTTTTTAAGCCATGCAAGCAATTTAACTAATGCGTAATAAAAAACCGATATAATTTTCTATATCTTGAAATTTTTTCTCTGAAAACGAATTCCAAACTTTATTAGGGATTGTTCATTGCTATTGCATTAAAAAAAATATTTTCGTAATTGCTGTATTCTAACAATTAATATTTTTGTCAATCATTTAGTCAGTTGTCGCTGCTTTTAACTTCAAAGATTTTTCATGAAAGATTCATCAAAAATTTTTATCAAACATTTTTAATGCAAAAACGGGCAGTTGAATAAATATATAATGCACATATTTCATCGCGATTTTTAAATTGTACAATATATGACGCGATGTATCACGCGCACTGCGATTTTTAGGAAAGATTGCAGTTGCATTGCGCAATTTTGAAAATCACACGTCTCTATTTATGAGATACGTATTCGCGGTAAAACATGCCAATGACAACTTGCATATTCGTCATTAATAATAATAAATATTTATAAAAATAAAGTTGTGTTTAGTTATATTTCAACATTTAATTGAAACTATTTCACTCAATATTTGGTAGCTATAACCAGACTCTTTTTTCTAGTGCGGAGAGTTATTAAAAAGGAACTAAAACATGTAGAGTTTATATGGGGTGAAAGGAAACTGAGCTTGATGTTTAACACTTTAATATAAAGAAGAACTGTACAAATGTAATCTCGCGGGAACTTTGATATCTCTCGGAACACGACGCGTTCAACTCTTTTTCTTTCGATCTCTTTACTCGACTCTCCATGCGGCTCTGTTTTCGTTCGTGTCCTCCATGTCTTGTCCAACCGATTCGTCTAAATACAATTACTTATTTTATTCCGCAAAAGGTGTCCTACAAGAAATAATGATACTGACCTCGTCTAAAAATTTAGTTTTTTTCACAAATATATACATTGTTCCGATACAACGGTTGTTTTAATTATTTTTTAATTACGATTAAAAATAATTAAAATAAAGCACAAAGTAACGATAAAGCACATTATCGTAATGCAGTTGATATTCTATTAAACATTCGTTTTGTTTTCCTACCTCCCCATTATGCTCGCGTGTAATCATTTAATATACCGTATCGTACACTGCAAACATTTACCGCATTAATAGCTGATCATTGCATTACACGGCATAATTGATTTCTGTTTCAGGGATCAGCGAAGCAATCGTGCAGCTGCAGCAACCAAAATTGCCGTCCACGATCCACGTGGACAACGAGGTCGAGCTCCGGTGTCACGTCGACGGTTCCGGCGACATGAAATACGAGTGGTTCAAGTTGGTTGCTTCGTCTGTTTTAACTTTGTCTATTTACCTGAGCGTCTCGCGCGTGATAACCGGGGGCGAGGAGAGAGAGAGTAACTAGTACTGGAAAATCTAAGCGGGATGCGCGATGAGAAACACGGGGATGGACCGAAACGAAGGGGGCAAACTACTAAGTTTCTAGCGTAACTGACACCCGACGTTTACAGGACCGACCTGGTGAATTATGAAGTGACACTCCCTCGCCCCGACGTGCACCATTGAGAGTTTCGCCTCCGTCGTCATTTTGAATCATCCCCCTCATTGTAAACCCGCGACGCCCGTTCCCCATGGAATACGTCGTGCATTCGGTGGAGTTTAATGATGTCGCAGTTGTGTCACACGATGAAAATATCACACGTCGGAAAAACTTTTCCCTCAATATATTTTCGAACCGTCGCGTCTGTCGCTATTTCTGAATTAAAGGCGAGAACGAAGTCAGTTATCGCGCGAGATTTACGTAACTTAATAATCTTCCATAAAAGATAAGATTGGAGCACAGACCTTTGCATAACGCATAATACATGAGGCATAATAAGAGACTCAACCAATGAGAATCCTTTATTTTATGGAAAGGAAGGAAGGAAATAGCTTTGATCGATTCATTTTCTTATTCATTATGCGTTATGCAAGAATCACGTGTTGCAAAAATCGAGCATTTAAAGTCACACAAAAATGGAGACTTGGCTTGTGAAATAAGTTTCTATTTGAATATAGAAATGACACTAGCTGTGAATAATTAATGCAAAATTTCATGCATGCTTTTATAAAAATAATTTGTATATCTCACGAAGATGATTCAAGTCGGGGATCGACTGTTCGTTTTACAGGAACACAGTGAGCGTGGCGAAAAGCGATCGTGTCGAGATTAAGAAAAAGAAACTGCACATACACAGAGCAATTCCAGAAGACAGTGGCATGTACACCTGTGAGGCCAAGAATGAAGCAGGAGCCTCGCCAGTGACTGACAGTTACCCGTTAATCGTTTCCGGAAATGAGACTGCGACGATTAAGGATGTTCCGAGAAACCTGATTACTAAACGCGGCGAACCGGCTGTTTTGCACTGTGTGTTCGAGAACGCCGACGAGGTGCAGTGGTTCTTCAAGGAAATCGGTCCGCTGGAATCTGACGAGGAGCGGACGATCTTCGAGAACGGCACTCTCTTAATACGCGTCGCTGATCTTAGGGACCAAGGATTCTATTCCTGCCATGGAATAAGGGATGAGACCACAGTCAGTTATACGGTCGAATTACAAATTGCCTGTAAGCACCAATCGATTTTCGATAGCCCAATGATAATAGAATTAAAACTAAAAGTAGACAAGAGATAATGAAATAATACAAGAAAATTAATTAAATAACAATAGCTAATAGAATTAATAGAATACGTTTAGATCACAAAAGTCTTAAATGTTTATAATACATACATGTATTAATCTGTTCGAATTATAATATTTTAATGTAGCATTTTAAACAAATTGATAAATAGTATAAAATAATAATGATTGTAATATTTTGAAATAAACTTCTTGATAAATGGAATTCCGAACGTAAATAAAATTTGCAGATTTGCTGAACTTTTCGGTGGCTACTTTCGAACCAAAACGTCCAACTCAACTGGCGATTGTCGGCGAGGATCAAGAGTTCCAAATAAGTTGCCTAGAGCCCTTAGGGCTTCCTTCGCCCAAGGTTTACTGGAAAGATCCCACGGGACATATTATAAGCGATACCGGTCCCGTACGCGTTCAAGATAACACGCTCATCATCGCGAAGGCACGAATGGGCGAGGACGACGGCAATTATACTTGCGTGGCTGAGAATATGGCCGGTGAAACGGATATATCCGTCCAAATAGTTATATCAAGTAGGTATACAATTTTCTTAACGAAGAATTATAAGCAGAATGATGCGGTTTTCTATGAATACGATAAATTCTTATCGCATAACGACTCAGGAAGATTACAAATGTCCTGTCATTTTGATTTCTAGCCCCGCCAAGTATAATAAGCTCCCCAGAGTCGCTCAGTGTGATGGAAGGTGATTCCGTGACACTAACTTGTTCGTATTCCGGCATGGAACCGCCGGTTACGCACGTGCATTGGTTGAAGGACGGAGCGCAGCTGAGGGAATCGGGCGGTCCGACAAGATACCGCGTGACCGATAATCATGGCAATGTTACGTTGCATTTCAAGAGCGTTGACCTGTCTGACAAAGGGCACTACATGTGTCAAGTATTCACCACGGGTTTCCCGTCTCTGTTTTCGGATCCGGCCGTTCTCACGGTTGAAGAGAAGCTTAAATTCTCACCACAACCCGTCAATAAACGCCTAGAGCTCGGCTCTACAGCGAAGGTATCGTGTAAGGCCCAGGGTGCCACGAACCCCATGGTAAAATGGGTCAAGGAGGGCGAGGACGAGGAATTTCCCAAACATGTTCAGGATATTAACGGCACTCTACACTTCAACGGTGTATTGGAGGAGGATAAAGGGCGATACACTTGTGTCGCCAGCAACGCTCAAGGGTCCATCAATCACACAATTAGCATTGATGTAGTTAGTACGTATCGGTGTTTGTACGATGAATGTGGACCGAACAAGAAATTCATTTACAATACATTAATTAATAATTAATTTAATGTTCATTTATTTTTCACAGTCGCGCCGAAATTTACGGTACAACCGCAAAATCCAACGGAGGCGATTGAGGGATATCCAGTGTTGTTACACTGTGCCGCCGAGGGTGATCCTAAACCGACCATTCAATGGGATAAAGATTCTCGCATGAACAATTTAGATAATCCTCGATTCGAAGTATTAAGTAATGGAAGTTTGTACATTAAAGAAGTGTATCTTAGTGACGAGGGGAAATACGGATGTACCGCTGGCAATAGCGGTGGTTTAAAACGAGAGGAAGTTCAATTAAATGTAAAAGGTACTTGATATTATTATTTACTTATTATTATACATTATTATAATATATTATTATAATGTATAATTTCTCGAATGATTATGTTAAATTAATTGTAATTTAATGCGATCTATTTTATAATAATAAAATATTATTTTAGCTGGAGATAATTATAGAGCTGACATGGATCTAGAAGCCTCTGATGATGGAACGATGATGACTAAGACTGTAACGATTACTCTTAGCGCAGCCGCGGGGTATATGGTGCTCGTCGTTGGTCTCATGTTATATTGTCGCTATCGCCGTCGTCGCAGGAAGCAACAATACCTACAGGAACAAACAGAAGGTATATTGTCAATATTAATGTATGTAATAATTTGATGATATAACATGCATATCTAAATTAATGTGTATATCTCTGAATTTTAGAAAAAATAGAGAATGGTGATGTACAGGAGGAACAGACAGAGTTGAAGGAAACTGGGAATAAAGTGAATTCAACAAATAAGAAGAAGGAAAATCGCGATTCTCAAAACAAGAGTGACGGCGCAGATACAGCTCATAGCCAAAGTAGCAATCAATCTAGGAAATCTAAGTCGAATTATGATAAAATTGCCGTTTCGCGCAGCAATCTAAAGGAATTGAAGCCTCTTGGTCGGGGAGAATTTGGTGAGATTTATTCTACGAAATATCAAGTTGATGGCGATAAGGAATCCTTGGTCATGGTAAAGAGTCTGACAAACACGAAAGACGAAATTGCTCTTCAAGAATTTAAACGACATTTGGATCTTGTTCATAAACTTAACCACGAGAATGTCGTCAAGTTGATTGGTCTGTGTCGAGAGGAAGAGCCCGACTATATGATTTTAGAGTACACTGATTGGGGCGACTTGAAACAATTCTTGATTGCCTCACGAAAGGATAACAATTCTAGCCCAACGCACGAAACGAAAGTACCACGTGCACCTCAACTGTCAGTGGCGCAAATACTTTCACTATCGAATCAGGCTGCGAAGGGCCTAAAACACTTAGCCGATAATCGATTAGTCCACAAGGATATAGCCGCGCGCAATTGTTTGATCGCCAGCAACTTGACGATCAAGATCTCGCTACCATGCATGACCAAAGAGCCATACCAACAAGAATATACGAAACATCGGAATCAGATAATTCCGCTGAGATGGCTGCCCTATGAAGCAGCGTACGAGGACGAGTACTCTACTAAGAGCGATGTGTATTCATTCTCGTGTTTGGTTTGGGAGATGTTCCACCAGGGCGAGTTGCCATTTAATAAGATGAACGACGAGTCCGTGTTAACACAGCTTAAAGCGCAAATGCTCACGTGGAAACCGCACAAAGCAGCGCCGCCGGCTCTTCAAGAGCTGCAAACTCAGTGCTGGGCAAACGATCCACGTGAGAGACCGACCTTTGATGAAGTTGTGTCGAAAATAGGCGAAATTGTGGTCGATAGTTGCCTGTAGGCTATTATCGCGACCTATTTGTACGAGGCTCTGAATATTGGAAATACTGCAATAGGGGTAATGATTGTGTGGAGCTGTATATCGAGAGGTAAGGCTGACGAGCGCCGATGACCACGCGGTAGTGATCTCTCCCGTATGAGGAGGAGAGACCGAGAAAGCCGCGGTTTCGCGCGAGAATAATTAACCGGCTTTCATATTAAACGCTTCGTATCGATTATATATGCATAATGAATTATAGGAAACCCTACTCTTTTGCAAAAGGAAAATGCTTGCTCATTAATCATTGAATGCGCGAGAATTATGTGTCCTAATGACGTCGTCGCAAATCGTGATGTATAGATTTTACGCAGAATTTAATATTTCGCATCGATGCGTGTCATTTAATCCACGTCGTTGCATATAATCAAGTGAATAGCATCTTCACTGAGGAGAGTTTTGATATATTTTATGGATTTCACTTCAGAAATCATTACATCATATTTTGTGCAATCTTGGCTTTTTCTATCGTTTCGCGAATGTCATTTTCCAAAACCGCACTAGCGAAATCTCCCACAAATCTCCGTGTTGTACGATCATTAAACGTTATATCGTGATCTCCTCTACTGCTTCCCTGTTATAGATTATGAAATAGAACGAGATAAGATCATTGGTTCCGCAATAATTATTCATATTACAGTATTTTGTCGCGCCTACTAGCTCGGTAAGAAAATAATATTTATTTCGAATAGCATCTCCGCTCCAATGACTGTTCTTCTATCGTTGGACTAAGTAATGATCTGTATGGACCCATACACGTTATTATGCAATTAATGAAATATTTAGTATACAGTATCGATATAATAATAAGTATCTTCACCACACATCGAATACTCATAAGATACGTTAATTATTAGGTGAGCCGAGGTCCGAAAACTGATAAGGGAAATGTTCAATCGGATCGTACGAAATTATACGGGCGGTCTCGATTGAACGTTCGATGATCGGACTCGGCGCTGCAATGACATGCATATTAAGAAAGTATCACGACCATATCAAATGACGAAGAAAATCTTATCTCCGCCTATTTACTTCTACACCGCTAAGACATAAAAAGAAACTTTTTATAACATATATTATTTATAACGTATATATTTATGTGTGATAAGAACGCAATCGACCACTCGTATTTGACGAAAAAGACGGCCTTGTACATATACCGATGGTATGCAAGTATATAAGTAAGTTGTTTTCTTAAAGCGCGAAAGACTAGCGTGAATCATCGTGTTAATTTTCATTAATATGATCATTCGAATTCTCGATGGCTTTTTATTAAAGAATTTCGTAAAGAAGTTTCGTATATATTGGTATCAGAGGTGAGAAGATCATGGCGCGTACGGCTAGATGCTGGGCACGCGAGGAAAACGATAACGATAAAACGGCATATACAGAATGACGCTTGAAAAAACCTATTTTTACATGCGGAAATTAGAATCGATCGGATCAGAGACGAAGTATCGCTCGCGATATTTTTGCATTCGGGATCTACGATTTGATAAGTAGCGCGAACAATCTATGTATTTGACGCGATGGTCCAATAAGAGGGATGTGCTAAATATATATTCGACTCCGTATTCGATTTATACAACGAATATCAATGTTTATATTTTAACAGTACGTAAGTTTTAACGTCGTCCCTATTTTTGCATTTAATTCTACTGTAAGAGAGATTGTAAAGGAGAGAACTCGCGAGGCAATTATGGTGCGCACAGTTGCTTCTTCCATTTCATGCAAGACTTCCGTTGATGCTTCGTAAGCCAAGTGTTTGCAGGGTACAGAGAAAGAACCACCGGTAAAGGTAACAGCTTTTAAGTCGTGCGGGATAGACAGCGTTAGAAATGCTCGTAATAAAAAATAATCGTATATTGCTATAACTTGTTTCACATTGGATATTACGAGTACTTACCGCTTTTAATAATTTTTGAAGAATTAAAGCGCGCATAGAGCCGTACAAAATCAGCCAAATTCAGTTTCGTCGGTTGGCAATGCAGTTCAGTAGAGCTTCTACTGTGTGAGTATATTCTACATGAAAGTACTTATGGCTATTGAAACAAAAAAAGTAAAGAGTAAATGTCGAAAGACTTTGTCAGTTCTTTGTTGATCTCAATATCGATCTTTAACTAAATATATTTTAACAGGTGTAGAACAATACCTTCGGTAAGAAATAGTGATTTATTGGACCGTGAATAAAATCAATCGCGCAACTTGTTTGATTTAATACGTGTCTGCAGCAACGAAAAGAACTGAATGCGGAATCGATTGGAAGGAATAGAAAAGAAACAGATCAATGAAACGAAGCTGCTTTAATATATGTTTGTTATTGGTAATTCGTCCAAAAATTCTCTTTCGAGAATTTCTACTTCTTGGAAAAATTTAATGTTTCTTTCGAGGAGTAATTATGAATGACTCTTCGGCTCTGTGCATGCTAATATAAATATGGTGTATCATATATGCATATTAGATATAAAGCACTGACGTATAACACTGCCAATGATAAATACTGTTCTCTAATTTACTAAAGCACTCTTGTTATACCGGAAAAAACGCGAGACAATTCGCGAAGGCACTTTGCCTGTCAAAGCATCTCGTCGTATATTCGTGGACACTCTAATTAAGAATATGTAAAAGCACGAAATATATGAATAATCTTTCAAAGTTACCCGAGCTCGCGGCGTCTCCTACGACTTTTATAATGCTTCCTAAATGTTCGCTATATACGTCAAGAAATATTCTTGTGATCAGTGATGGCGAACGTACTTAGTAGTATGAAATCCGTCGCGTACTTTTACATTTAATTTAAAGAAAAGATTCGACAGATGCAGAGAGGATTAAAATTGTTCAGGTGGAAAAATTAGCTGAGATTGGAAACGTGTCCAAAGTACTTTCGCAATTCGTAATACGTATTCAGTAGTAATACAAATTCGAAGTAATTCGATAGTTCTATTATTGAATAAGAAACCTTATCCAAAGTTCGCGTTTGAATGAAATGGGATATTAAGTTACGCGGAAAGTTTGAAGGTAGTCATATTTACAGAGGTATTTTTGAAGCACGGAGTATAATCTGAGTACGGCCCATCACTGCTTGTAACATAAAATACGCTAGGAATATACGTTACAGCGATCTCTAACCCGCAATTACACGTATGTAAAGTTAAGATCAATTATCCAAGTCCTATGTGCTCATATCATTCGCTCAGATATTATCTAATCGTGAACGACCATCACTGCCATAAAGAAGGCACATCAATCGATGTGCCGGCGAGTTTCGTGAAGGCTACCTATTATGTCCAATATGTCTAGTCATATACGATGACAAAGTGAACAGCGTACGGGAAGCTCATTTGAATGACGTTCATATCCTTAGGCGTTCCAAATCGATTTCTTTTTTACAGTATTTTGTAAATATTTGTACTTTTTTATCTACGTCGTACTTATGAATTTTTGGAATAGTATGTGCTACGATTAAATAAAGATGAGAAAATAAAATATACAATGCGTATCATGATTTCATTGCGACCCATATCCTTATCAGAACCTTATCAGCCTTTATTAGAACTTTATCTCGTACTAAATGATAAAATAAAGAACAGATGGTTTATTTTATCTCTTGCGGTTTTAACTTTATCTTAAATCTTATTTAATAGTTACATCTGTTTTTTATTATAATAAAAGTTATTGCGAAAAATTTTAATTTCTTTTATTTTTAAGAAATTATTTAAATCTATTTAAAATAAAAATTAACTACGTAAAGTGAATAAATTCACTATCCGAATGCACGTAATCATTAAATCTTTCAATAAATAAAAAGTACTCGAAAAGAGTACAAGGATATAATGAGAGGAAAGAAAAGATCAATCTTGCAATTTTTCCACGTGTCTAAGAAATACGTTAGAGATGAAAAGATTTAAAAAAAAGGATACATGCTATATCGTGGTTGAAATATTTGTGAGTATTAGAGAAAGAGGAGTGGCGTATTACCTAATCAAATTTATTTTTACTTAATATTTCATGGTACAGTCTATACCTATTATGATATATAAAATAACGTAGTCGTCGAATGCAAACAGGTTCAACGAAAGCAGAAACGTCGACTGAGTAGCGCCCAGGAAAGAAAGGTGATCGAACGTCCGAAATGAAACGTGTAAATCATCGATGTGAACGCAGTAATGTGAGAAGTGCGTTTAGTCTTTTATGTGTGTTTATATATTTATATGTAAAGTCTAAAAAAGGTGAGGATGAGTCACTTAATTCTTTAGTACTTAATTCATTAATACAGCGTAGCAGCCTCACTCTCTAATAGTACTAAATATAATAATGGTATAATGCGATAATTATATCGTTAATATAGATTATTAACATTATAAATAATATAATCGTCGGAATTCGTATAATAAACAATGATACAAGGTATTTTTGTCGTTTTAGTTTTTTAAATTGTTATCATATAGTAATAATCACAATAGCGTATTCTGAAAAATAGATTAGGGTCCCGTGGGCAGAGGGCGGAGTGCCTCACTTCTTCCGAACAAATTTCTCTCCATTTCGCTTCGCTACTCTTCCCTTTCTCTCTTTCGCTATCCGTCGCGCTTTAAAGTTCTCCACGGGTGCCCGGAACCTAAATTGGACGAGGATCTCAAGAACGATTGCAAGTCTCGACGGGAGCTCGCAAAGCCCGTACAGTTCTTCTCGTCTACGTAGTCCTCTTAATTGCGCCGCAAGGACTCGAAGCAGCCACGAAGAATCGCGCTGGGAATTCAGCGATATATTGAACTACGTTTCGCACATTGAACGCGATCGCCGTCCGTTTTTATGTGACAGTACCAAAAAAGATATCGCATCGCTATTTTTCATCGCCAGGAGTACACTTATGTAGTTTCAAGTCATTACATGAGTTGTTACAAGATTCGAATGTTCCGAAGACAATCGATCGACGATGAGGCTCTCACGGAGTCTTGATAAACGTTTTGTGTCGTTCGACCATAGTTATCGACAATTTATAACGATCTTTCGCGACTTTTCGACTTTCAACGCGTTATCTCGTTGATCGAGAATCCGTACAAATATATCGTCGTATCTTCCAGGTACACTTCGAGTGTATTTTGTAGTAAAACTAAACTGCGCCGCCATCCCTAAACTTGTCCCATTCCCTTCCTACCCCGACTTTCACGTTTCTGTTCTAGCTTTCCTATTTTTTCATTTTTTTTCTTTTTTTTTTTAAACCGCGTCTCTGCCACTCTGCCTAGGGAACCCACTATAACAGGGCACTATGAACAGCAGTCTGCTGGCTAAGTGACTTTCCGAATCTACAATCGTTCCTCCGCATTCTCTCTTCGTTCTCTTTCTCTCTCACTCGATCAGATTTCCCTCTCTCGCCCTGTCGCACTCTTCCGCCTAATCCTCCTGCACACAAAGAGTTCGCCCCCGTTTGCTCGATCTTACTTTCTCGTTCTCTCTCCCTTTCTGGCAGCCTCTCTCTCTCGTGTTTACTTCTCGTCTCTCATCGACTCCATCCGCGCCGTACGCTTCCCCGCAAACCTATCGACTCGTTTACTAATAAATCCCGGCTGTGTGCATTTCTATTCTTACCTCGTGCAAGCATGAACTTTTAGACGGAAAATGCAAACGCCGCGTAAAGTCATGCCAAGGATAAAAAACGCAGCACGTAACGAAAGACAACGTTGCGCACAATGGTAACATTGCGTAACAGGTGTTGATCAAACGGAAAGAAACACTGCCGCGCGAATGCAAGGAACAAGAAAAGTCGGGTCCGCGAACGCAATCCGTGGTCTATTCAGGTAGTGAGTTGGTGTTAATTGTCATCATTTAGATGTCGAAATGATGTCTTTAATGTTATTTTCACGTCAACACGACAAACGTCAACTTGCTACCTGAATATGGACCGTAGTACACTTAAAGTAAGACGTAAGCAGTAAGGAAATTAATGCTCGGTCCACAATCTTGCTTTAAGAGACCTTAAGTCAACTGACAATAATTTCTGTCTTTAAACTGTTTTTGCGCAGTCTTTAGGCTTTAATCGTTAGATTTAAGCGAATTGAGCAAAACCCAATTCTTACGGCCTAAAAACATAAGTTCTATGGCCGATATATCGTCACTTACAACTTACAGCTTACGGTATCTTAAAGTAAAGTTGTGGACTTAGCTAAACATGTTGAATTTGTTACTGCTTACGTTACGGTCTCTACTATGATTGGCCAATTCGCTTACTGTTTAAGTTTTACTGCTTAAGTTTCATTATGTGCCATCGTATGAATCGGAAATCAACCAACACAACGGGCAAAACAGCGCGGAAAGAAAGCCTGATCTTCGTTTTCTCTACCAGCATATCCCGGACAAGCCGATTTAACACGTGCACGCGCTTCCAAAACTCACCCCCTACGTGTCCCGCGAATCGCGCGACGTACCGTTCCGTTCCGTCTCGTTCCATCCCATCCCCCATTCAATCCAATCCGTCACAGAAAAATCGACAAAAGCTCCCCTTCGCCAGCATGCTTCTCCTATGTCAGCATTCACACTACGTGTCAGCCAATAGTAAACCACTACTGTACCTTTTTCGCGTTTATGATATTTTATACTTTACTTTTTTAATTATTTTTTTTTGTTTTGTTAATATTAGACGTGCCGTGTCTCTACCATCAGCCTACTGCCAAACTATCTATCTCCTCTCACTTCCGCTTCTTTTTCTCTCTATCTCTCTTTCTCGCTTTCATTCAACCAATCTCTTCTCCTTAAACCATCTCGCTCGTGCCGCGCTTCCTTCTCTCACCGGGTGACTTCCCACTCGTCTCTTTTTTTCTCTCTCTCTCTCTCTCTCTCGCAGTTTATAAATAGTATTGTATTAATATCATCGTCTTTCGTGTGTTACAATATAATAATCGGCAATAATATACCTTCATTATTAATGTAGTATCGTTATTATTAGTATCGCTTTTCCTCGCTTACTTTTTCCTTTTCCTTCTTAATACACCGGGTAATTTTTCGTTCAAACGCTACCGTGAATCGCGCGAGTGTACGAACGAACGAATGGATGAATCGTCACGCTGCCCTGTGCCACATAGAATGGGTGTCTGCGATCGATTAATGGGTGGTTGCTCCGATTTTTCCGATGTCCGGCGTGCTGCGCGCCGCGATACGGGATGCGATTTTCAAATACACACGGCGGAGACGCACACACAACACACAATCCTGCCCGATTAATTAAGTTGAAGGACCACCCCAAATTGCGACTCTGGCCTAGAAACGCGCGGCTCTACTACTCGACGAGATCAATGAGCTATCGCTCGTTCATTCATCGATATCGGAGTATCTCTTATCTCGATTAAAAAAAAATAACGGAAAGGATGCGGATGTTCCTTTCGCGTCTAATTGATTGATTAAAACGATCGTCGGCGACACGCTCGCAATGTAGACGAACCGCACGTTCTCGTTCGTCGCGGAAATCGCGATCCGCCTCGTTTCCGTGTCGTCGTGCATCACACGGTGAATACAAAGCATTACGCGAATTTTATACCGGCATCTTAAAGTACGATGCGATTTCCTCCACCCGACGAGTGAGACGCAGAATCGGGTGCCGGTTCACCGACGCAGCGGCCGATCGGTTCAATTGACGAGTCTTGCACATGTTGCAAATATGTTTACGCGTGTGTGTGTGTATGTGTGTGTGTATCCGCGAGTGTGTACGTGTCCAGAAAGCGGTACTTGCAGTGACTTAATTAGAGAGAGACCCTTAAACGCTAGAAAAATCGGTGGTATCGTGGCCTTCCGACTTTAACCGCTATTTTAATGTACAGTCTGCGTCTCTCGTCGCCGCTCTCGCGTCGTCCGGGACGATCCGCGCGAGGAGACGCCCGGGTCCTAACGTCTCGCCGTCCCACGCAAAACGATCGATCTCGCGAACGGCACGACGTGAACGCGTCTGTAACGAGTAATACAAGAGTAATAACATACGATTGGATAACGAGTAGCGTGCGGCGAACGTATAATCGTGACGCTCGCGAGATTCGAGACGTCGACCTCGTACCGCGCGCGCGCGTGTCGTTTCGCCGAACGTTCGCCAGGTCGTGGAGCATGAACGTCGCATCCGAGCGATACGTTGAATGCACGTGACAGTGAAAAATTCGCGGCAGTAAAAGTTCCCACCCTGTCGAATTTGCGGCAAACGAGCGCTGCTCCCCGGCCGGATCTCAACCCCGGTCGAATGTGAGGCGAACGACAAAAGGTCGTCGAACAACGTTTGATCTTAACGAAGAGATACTGCGAGGATACGAGGCGAGTAACTTGATTGATCCAAGTGAGTCACACGCAGCACGCACACACACACACATACATTATATATATTCACACAACACACACGCATCATGCGTTCGCGATGCTTTTTCCCACTTGGCACACTCATAAAGAATCCTGTCATCCTCGCCTCTTCGTTTCGTCAACGCCGAGAGTGACGATGACAATGACGATGGCAACAACAACGGCGACGAACGTACGCCAGAGTCACATTTGGGCGTAATTTTTTTTTTGCGAACGGTTACTTTTTTTTTTTTTTAAGGATACATATGGCCGACTAAATATACAGACCGGCGTTTTAAAGTAGCGCATGCTGCCGGGCGGCCGCCTCCGTCGGGACGCACACTTCGCCGAGCTTCTAGTTAGTTAGAGTAAAAAATAGCGTAAACGGCACTGTATTAGGAAGAAGCAAAATACATGTTACATTCTCGTTATTTTATCGTTGATAAATGCTATAGTGTTTTTTTTTCCCTTTAAAAATCTTCTGGTATCGCAATGCATTACATTATTATGATTATTCTTAAGTGTTAATTATAATATTGTTATCGTTATTATTATTAATATTATTATTAGTGCTCGCTCATTTTACAACGCCGCGCGGGGGAGGCCCGTCGCGCGGCCAGCAATCCCCGTCGGAAAAAAAAACACCACCGCGACACCGTTTCCGTCGCTCGTCAGAGACTACGAACGCATGCCGGAGAGGGCGGGAACGGCGATACTCGTCCCGCCGCTCTAATTTTCTTTTTTTCTCTCTTCCTTTTCGCCGATTCTTCTTCACTTAATTACAAAGCGCGGAACGGGAGTCTTGTTCTTCCGCGGTCGTTCGTCGCGTTTTTTTAATGATTAACAATCGCGAGACTCTAGCCGTCGTGGCAATGGAGTTTTCGTTGAAACGCGAATTTCGAAAAATACAATGTCCTCTCTTATTTTTTTCTCTTTCTCTCATCTCTCTTACATATACACATATTTATATATATTTTATATATATATATATACTCTTTGCTTGGTGTGCCACACTTTAAACGGAACATCTGATCGGCGAAATCCTCCGACGGCTGGGGACTTGGGGATGCGGATGATTGGCTGCGAAGAGAAGAAGACTCCCGTTTCAGAGATTCAACGCTAGTAGTAAATTTGTTTAACATTAGGTACTAATTCTCTCCTCCCTTTCTCTCATTAAGTGACTTACAATTCGTACAACTCGCCTATCATGTAAAACTATGACGTCTAAGATGTCCGAATTAACGCTAGATCTCGATAATAATCAGATCGGATAAATTAATAGTCATAACTGTGTATGTATCAACTAGGCTAGACTTCGACGGAAAAATATATTTATAAAAAGTTATAATATATATCATATATTAATAATTACTAATCTTCTACTTATCTCTAAGCTTCCACATCCTCGCGAATCGCATTTCATACATACTTCATCTTCTACTTGATCTCCTCTCAAACGAGAAGATCTATTGTGTTGTGTGCCTAGGTTCATTTCTGTTTCAATTTATAAGTAACTGGCTAAACTCCTCTCCTGTTAAATATACAGACAAATAACTTGGGATTCGAGGGATTGAAATGAAATAATGCATGAAACATCGTTACGTCTCCCGCGACACTCGTTAAACAACGTAAAAAGAAATCACGCGAAGCCTATAATCGAACAACGTTCCTCACACGACCCCCGTTTATAACAATATCGGACAAACGAATTCATTTACACCGAGTCGAAAGTCGCTCTAATCGATCACAATCGATCGCGTCATTGTCTTGGATGGAATCCGTTCCTTATTGGCTTAAACAACATGAACGTTACGAGCTCCTTGAACACGTTTATACAAATCTTCGATTTTTTTTTTTTACTTATTTTCCTTTTATTAAAGCATCAACGCTCGATAATAATATTGTAAGCTTATTAGATTTCTGACTTTATTTTTTTGAACACCGAGCTACCGCTACACCTCTCGCTCTCATCCTCTCCCTCTCTCTCGCTCTCTTTCGCTCATACATTTACACACACATGCATACGCGCACATCTTCTCTCTCTCTCTCTCTCTCTATCTCTCTCTCTCTCTCTCTCTCTTTCTCTCTCGTTCTTCCTTGAAAAATACTTCATGGTGCACGATCGCCCTGTTTTTCATGCATTACTTGATTCCAACGTTTAGTACAATTCTACGATCTTAATATCGCGAGTGTCTCCCAACTAGTGTGTCGTCAACATGATTATTAAAACTCGCTAATAAGGTGAACATCCTTACACGTCTGCCTCTCTTACGTCTATCTTCTTTTCGTGTGTCGCGTATGTACGCACGTGTTTATGCATAACCGTGTCCGAGTCTGTGTGCAAGGGGGCCACCTTCCTATCGTTAATGAATACCGTTTTGTGCGTCTTCTAACGATTAACCATCACAATGACCAACGGTGCCTAGTTTACAATTAATATCTTTGGTATCATATGCCTGAGTCTTCCGTTTACAAAAAAAAAATCACTAAACAATTATTTATAGAATCTCGTTTGGATACAGCTACGAGCCGTCGTTTGTCGTATCAAACTTAGAAAAAGATTCGTCCTTCGCGCGACGCGAAACAAGCGATTAAAAATGTTACTTAGCTCCCGAGGGATAATTAAGTGTACCTGCGACAAGGAATGTCGGATTGATTATATGGCAGCTTCAAACCACGTGGAAAATGTTACCACGGGATATGAGATGTTCCTGCTATCGCTACTTGTTTCAAGCACAAAATATCAGTTTTACCTTAAAGTCTACGCCGCGTGGCAGTTTGGATAATTTTCACGTTTATTCACATATTGTTTGACAGTCAATGAAATACCTGCAAGTATGCTTATATCGTCGTTTACTTTTTCTTACGAATTCGTGCTGATTCACGAGGACTACTATTCGATTATGCTATTAATAGAGTAGTTAACAAGTCGCATTGTGATAAACTTTCGTTAATTCTCTAGTAAAGTGTAATGAAGAATAATTTGTGCTTGGAACGGTGATTATTTAAGTAATAATAAAAAGATTTGATATCTAAATTTTTACAAGAAATATTTCTCGTCCACGCCGATTATAAAAACTTGTAAGAAAAAAATAAATGCACTGAGACTCGCCCTTGGGGGATCTTTTCAGTCTTACCGTTTGAGGGATAATTTTTCAACGAGCTCTCGGATGTATTCATAGAATCAACAAATTAACCGAGTTAACAATTAATTAAAAAAAAAAAGCGGTAAGATAGAATCTATAAAAGTTTACAACCTGTAGTATGTATTCGTGTACTTGTGTGCGTGTCAAAGAGTTTAGGTTCGATTGTTCACGAAAATTCTACAATCGGTGAAAGACAATCTGCTGGAATGTAGCTTTTTTCGCGACGCCGTAGAATTGCGGGAGACAGAGATGTCAGAAACCAGTAATGCGCGTCATTATGACACACAAATGTACGCATAAAAAATGTGCGATACAAAAAACCGTACAAAAAATATTTATAAAGCGTAACGACGAATTCTAGTGAACAAAAGACCATGAGATTCCATCACCACGTGCGTCCGTCTCGTTTCAGATCCGTCGAGAGAGCCCGATGAGTGAAAAAAAGCCCTCCCCACGTTTCTCTCGCTCCTCCGATGCTCAGAGAGCATCTCATCATATAGAATATATCACATACATGTTTACTTCTCTAAACACACTGAAATAAGAAGCACTTTAAGATAGATGTCTACATACACCATCGGGCCCAGTTTAGATAGACTGATTCTCGTCTTCATTTTCCAATCCTTCTGTCTTTTGTAACCCCTAACTTGATGTATATGCTTTTTTGTATATATGTATTATGTACATATAAGCGCTGTGCCTCTCACCTTTTCTTCCGCTCTCTCACTTTCTTCACTCTCTATTACGTATAAGTATGTGCAGGCGTCGAGAATGCGCGTCTCCGAAGCATACACAGAACTAGAACCGACATTCGCATACGAGAAACTAGAAAGTAATATCATTTTGAACGATTATTTTAACATATCCAATGGACAGCAACAACGTAATCGGCGTTAGTTAGCTGTTGCATGAATACATCAATTAACGCATTCTTAAATCATGCAATATAGCAATCTCCACGATTTTATGCATAATTTAAATTTTTTAACGTGATAATAAAATATCACTGGATAAGATTCAATATTAAAATGCATAAATTACATTAAATTACGGACTTTTATTTTTACATTAAAATTTAAAAAATGTTATTTTACCATGTTCGTTATTTTCTTTGAATCCAACAATCTTCACGTGGTGTAAATAAACAACACTCTATACAATTTGTAATATATTAAAAATATAAATAAAAATAAAATAAACCCAAATGTATTTAATGCCTACTCGAGTCCAAACACCAGATGTAGTTGTGTATATCAAATCTTCATTACATTAGTATAATCATACGTTTCAATCCTTGATTCGAATTCTTTTCAATATAACCTAATTATTATATATACATCACTGTGCTCCATAGAACAATGATGTACTATTAGTTATATAAGATTATAACGTTACTTGACATGTCGACAGTCAACAGGCAAAAATAAAATAAAATTACAAAAGAAAAGACGAAACAAATAAAAATCTAAATATAAAGACATAGAAATGTTATTATGTACAATGAACTAAATGCATTCCGTATGATCCATTTGGTCAATCGCGAAAAACATTCAGCCAACAATGTCGATCATTATGATCGTCTTCAATTTCGAGGCACGCAGCAATGTTACGTGGTCTATAATGGCACTATCAATCACTCGTATTAAATATTACAACGTTAGAAAAATTGCGTGTTTCGAGTTTGCGGATAGTCTCCTTTAATTGACTTTATGAAAAAAGCCTTGTCATAATACTATGCTGTGTAGCTTTATAATATACCGACCTCGATATTAATTGTCAATTAATAAAATAGTGGAGATTACGACATTTTGTTGCGAACCATCGCGTAACGTTCGCACTATTTTGTCAATCGAGCCTGATCACCAAAGTTCACTCGAGTTTATAATTCGAGCATCGATAATCGTAGAATCTCTTCTCTTTCTGTATTCTACATGCTCATTCTTTTTGCGGATTAGTGCTAAAGATCTACGATAACCGACAATCGCTACACTAAAATGTTTGCGTTTGCCTTATTTATTCTTCAATATGCATGGATAAACGAGCTAATGATCATCATAACGCCTACCGAAACACTTCTGGCTGGAATGTTGTTCCTACGAGAATTACGAAATGCTATATTATAACGTTGCGATGATTCGCGAATAGGCAACTTGCAAACAAAGTGCTCTATACATAGCTACTTGACTCGACGTTTCCCAATGCTCGTGATGGACAACCGATTCCGCAATTTAGAAAATTTGATTACTTATGCAAACAAACAATAACGTCTAGACTCGATCGACGTAAAACTCTAGTATCCTAATTTTTCATTAAGATCAAAGCAATATCAGCATCGAAACGAAAGTCACGCGCAAAATGAGAAGATTTAGGATTGAAGGCAAGAAAGAAAAGTATCGCGGCATCCATCGAAGTACTGCGAGATCTCTGGCCTGGATTCTCCTTTCGATTAGTCGTTCTATACATTTTGGGATAACGCGCTAGGACTGTAGAACGCGCTCTTTCACTCTCTCTCTCATCCCCTCGCGTCGCCGAGTCGAAAGTAAAATACGATAGCGATTGTGATGGCGACGGCGATGACGATGATGACGATGATAATGATGGCGACGACGGTGACGACGGTGACGACTATGATCGATAGATGAAGCTGCAAGGTGGCGTTGGCGGCGGTGGTGGCTGCTGGCCGCTCATGGCGATCGGTACGAGGGTGGGCGAGGGTGACGAGGAGGGAGGGGACGGGGAACTCGATGACACACTCGACGATGGCGAGGGCGATTCCAGTGCCCTCGGGCCGGCGAGCTCACGATTTGACTGTCCCCCGGACGTCACAGCGCGACTACTCCTGCTGGCCGTCGTCGCGTTGTGGCGATTGCGCGCTGGCCGTCCTAGGCTCCGGTGACGGCCACCCCCCTCCTCGCTCGTTTCTCAGAGATAAACTTTCTTGACGCTGCGCGTGGTCGCAAAGCCGTCGTTGCGGCGATACGCGTCGCCCTGATGAGAGCGAAGGGTGCCAAAGTTGTCCCCACGGGGACCCCCGCGGAAACCGTAGCCGTCCGGGAATTGAAAGAGGGTCTCCGTAGGCGTTGGCGGAGGTTTCCTCATGGTACCTTTCGGAGACTGAAGTTTCGGAGGTTGTGGAACTAGCACTGGTTCCGCATAGGTTACCTCCTCCTGCGGTAGCAGCTTCGGCTCAGGCGCCAGCCTGCTAAATGTGGATAAGCAGACATTACTAAGAGCGGCAAATGGAAAAAAATATTCTTTCGCTGAGTCTGCTCGTCAAGTTGAAGCAAATATCTTACCTGTTCACATTTTGGCGTTGCTCGAAGTATTCGTACTCCGTGTCCGGATATGGTAGATTGTCATCTTCGTCTTTCCTGCATTTTCTGCCGCATAAATAACCGGCTACGAAGCCGACGAACAATGCGGCCAGCGCACCCGCTACTACAGCCATCACGAGAGTTTCCACCGAGTATTGTGGAGGAGGTGTGTCAGCTGCGGATACTTCCGGACCTGCAAATAACAGAATACCGTTTCAATTACGTACGATAATGTAAAACGAGAAATATCGATCGACAAGCTGCGTACCTGAATTGTCCTGTTCCTCGTCCTGCATAATATTGATGATTTCACCGCCGGGACTGTCCTTATTCGGTATGGAGTCCTGCGGAAACTTGTTCTGATTAGCGGAAATGGCGCCGACGCTGCCGGCATCTTTGTTAAGACTCTTGCTCGCCGGGCAAGACGCGTGCATTCCGGTCGCGACACTCTGAAGGAACCTGCTGGCGTCTGTCGCCGCCGGACCAACCAACGCTCTGCATTTGTTCTCCACTTTGTCCCAGGCGCAGTATGGATCTTGCAGAGCCACGCATTCGCTGCATGACAGTATTCTATCGCTGTAACAACGATGGAGTCTCAACGCCTGCACCTGACTATCAGCGATAACCACCAATCGACCATCCTCGAGGCCGTCGCCCGCCTGTGAGGCTCGAACGACCTTGATGCCGCGAACCGGTACCGTCGGTGGGAACGCCTGTATCTCCTCGATCACGACTGGACTAACTTTCTGATGAGAATCGGCAGACTCGGCGTTCACCGCTTTAATCACCTTGCCGTTGTCCGTGCCGATGAAGAGAACGTCATAGGTCTTGCCGCCCGGGGTCTTCACTTGAGGATCCACGGCGATTTGAGTAAATCTGTAACTAGATTAGAAGAACCATGTTATCGATACCTCTCTCTCCCGACCTATATCATCGACGTATAAACACACGAGGCGACCAATTTACATGTTGTGATTCACTCGCTGCGTTTCGCTGTACTACGAAAAAAAAGGTCCGCAGGGAAAATAAAAAGCGTTTATCAACGTCGGGCATACAGTAACGTAAACCGCGCACTCGCATGGATGCAAAACACACGACGCGGCGATGCGCGATGAAAGCTCCGAAAGCGTGGCTCCGTGTGCGCCTAGTTTGCGTTCAATTTGGATTTCGGCTCGCGGCCGAAATCTCTCGGCTCTCGAACGATTTTCACTTACTGGAAACTGGTACGTATAACGATCGGCTGGCCGAAAAAGCTCGGCACTGACTCGTCCATCAGTGAGTGCGTGTTGATGAAGTTGAGCGTCAGATCTGGCAGTGTGCGCGAATCGTTGGTGCATTGACCGGGCCGCGGATCTGGCACCTTCGTGTCCTGCACCGGTAGCCAATTGGAGTTCATAGCACTCTGCTCTTTGAAATTGCCAGCGAAAGTGTCGGCGATGTCCTGCAGCGAGAACGCGCATACCGCCGAGCCGCTTATGCTGTTCACCGGTGTTGTGAAGGTGCCGTAAATGAGCTGGGCCGATGTGCCGCCGTATTGGCCCGAGATTAGCTCGGTCGTTGACTCTGCGATCGAGATATTTCTTAAATTGTTTGGAGAATGGTATCCTCGAAAATGCAATGGTACACAGTGAAAAAAACCTATTTATGTTGGAAATGGTCCACTCACGTTCTTGTTAACAGTTTGTGTGGAAATTTTTTCACACTATTTGAAGTCTTAATTTAACATAATGTGAATTATGACACAATTTATGGATAAGTGAACAAATAACGTAAAAGTAAAATGTTTTAAAATGTAAATTCTAAGGATGAATAAAATATAGGTTAATTTAACATACTATAAATGTTAATTTTACTGCAAAAAAAAAATGTTTCCACGGTTTGTTTACAAACTGTGTCAGCGTTACTTCTTGCGTTTCCTCTTTAAATAATATTTATTACCTTCTGACACATTCATCTTGTGTTGAATTAACACATAAATTTGAGTGGATCGTTTGGGACACGCGAAGTGCATTAAATTTAATACTTTTCCAACAATGTATGTTATACTTGGACAATGGGCGATATAACGAAGAACTCGCATGATCCAGCATACGAGCGATACATATATCTGTCTACTTACGTATCTCGTTAAAGTAGAATGGGAAATCTCCAGTGACGGAGCAATTGAGACGCGACTTCAAGAAAGACGTCCACCTGTTACGGAAACGATGCGGTCCGCCCCGGTCGTATTTACAGACTCGCGCCACGCGAGAGTAGACGGCCTGCGAACACGAAAATTGCGTCTCGTAAATTCCACTGTAGAGAGCGTAAGGCGAGAAAATTTTATTTCCCTCCCTCTATTTCCCAAAAAATGTGTCACGAGGAAAAAGGACGAGCGCGAATGAATGAGGAAATCTAGTTTCGGCTTTTACGCGCGCTATTAAAGTGACGCGCACGTTTCCGGATGCGGCACAAAGCGTCGCATAAAGATTGCCGCGAAACTTCCTGCGCGGAGCAGCCTGTACGAAATGTACCGTACCGTAACTTCCAGAAAAACGCGATTTGCAAAATACACTGTGGAATATACTGCGCGTAAAGAGGATAAAACGAGCACGAGGTGATTTAGAGGAGAATTTATCGTGACCTGTAATTAAAATAGAATTCGCGAGCGTGTACTCGAGCACGTAAACGAATATAAAACGGGAGGAAACGGAACGCTCGCGCGATTTCGAAGATCTCTCGGAATGATTTATTGTGCCCCGTCGAGATTATAAATTTATTCCGGGTCGCATAAAATTTCACTGCGAGACGTTCGCCCGCGGGAGGAGTCCCGCAATCTTTATCCATAATACCGCGCGTCCCAACTTTTTCCTCGCCTCGGATTTATCCCTTCGCTGCTCGCCGTAAAATTATGCGTCATTATCAGAGAGCACGGAAAGCCTGGCTCCGCCTTTGACAATAAGTCGAGCTTCGACTTAAGCTTCGTCCACAATGAATCCGACGCTCACAGCTCTCCCTGCCACGGGCACGGGCACGCCCGGAGACGTTCGCTTATGTATGTAACGAAGAGGAGAAGAAGTGACTTCTAAAAGCTTGATCTTCAATGCGAAACGGGCAAAAGAAATCGTAATCGTCTTACTCGCCATTAAAAAACGTCCAGGGAGAGTAACCGGCGCGACTGCGAACTCGTTTTCGCGAAACTTTCGCGCGTATTATCCGGATCCGACGCGAAACTTAATCTCATCCGACGCGATTCTTCCACTCCATTGTTATCCGTTGACCGTGCGCTAATTCGCCGAACAAAATATTGTCACGGGATTTTTATAGTCGCGAGCCAGGTCTTTATCATGCAAATTTCGATTCGCCGTGAAAAGGCCGGAGTATTAAATCGTACGCGTGAAAATGACGCGACGGAAGTTAATGGTGGAACTAATGCTGTTTAAGGGGATGCTGTGTGGCATCATCTGTAATACCGACGCATTTTGTACTTTTTCATTTTCTTCGTTTTCCTCGTACAGAATTAAAAAAATCCTTCTCCAGAATAAAAGAAAATAGTTATGGAAAACTACAAACCTATAAAAAAACCAAAAAAAATTATGAAAATTACAGTTTTCCGTTACCACGTAGATTATTTCTTCACATGATATAAATAATTCCAAACATATATCCAATAAAAAGTAGTTTGTCCATATTTAAATAATATATAAGGATATATAAAGAGACCTTCAAATTATGATTTTGAAGCTTACAAGAGAAGTAAATGGAAAAATACGATCTGAATGTAGATAACTTAATGTTCGTGTGATATATAGGATACAGGAGAGCAAGAAATGTACGTAATGCGTTTCTCGATGTTTTACTTAATGTACGTAATATTTTGCTTAATGTATGTAATTTTTTATTCGCAATTAACAAATCTATTTTATCGATCAAGTTCAACCGTGGCTCTATAGCATTCCCTTAAGCAAGTATCGCTTTCTTTAACTGCATTACTGATTTTTATCATCCTAGATCAATGCGAATGCCTACACCGCGGTTCCCGGAGATTTTCGAAAGACAGACATCTTCGTTTACGACGATCCAATAATTGCGAGCTACGCGATTCCTTCCTCTGGAAATTTATGTGGGTGTAAGGTGATATATATATAGCGACGATTAATTGCCGACGATTCCTTACCTTGCCGCAATTGATATATTCTACAGCGGTCTCTCTAAAGAAGAAGTAGACGAAGTCTCCTTGGGACATGGAGCTCACGAAGTTCGGTGCTGCAATTAGAATATGTAGCCATTATTACTGACTGCTATTGCCAGCGTACACGGCGGTAGTAAATGACGTCATAAATTCCTCTTATAAATAAATGAGCGTAATAACCACCTACTGGAACGCAATCGATGGTGTGTAATAAAGCAGACAACGTTCATACAGTACCCCAGAAAATAAGGAGGGGGATCTCGCCGCGATTTATTTAAAAACTTCTATTTCTACTTGACATCGCGCGCGACGAACATTAATTCTCGCGCGTTCGAGCGGCTTAAAAAGTTAAGGCAACCGAGAGTACAGTTATTTACGCCAACTAACGTTCCCCTTAATTGTGCCATTAATTTCGACAAACGCGGTAATTAATTGGGTGTAATCACCGGCGATTAAGCGCATCAAGACACTCACGTTGACAAACGACGCATTAGGCCAATTATTAACGCTCGAAAATTACATACAACTCCGGTGTTGATGATCGTTATCCCATCGGTAAAACAACGAACGCGAAAATGAATGAAACCGTCGAAGAGTCGTGACTCGGACGCGAAAGTTTAATGTCGACATCAAAGACATATAACATCCAAGTATACGCCACGCCAATAAGCCGGCTACGTGTAAGGAGCCCTTTTATTTTCTCTCTCGGTTATTTCAACGCCGTCGCCCGGTAAAACGTTGCCACCGTCGTCGCCGTCGTCGCCGTCGTCGCGTCGCGGTTCCGGTCGACCGTCCGATAAAGTGGGAAAACTTTATCGATTTATTAACTTGACAGGGTTTTCATAAGCTTCTTAGGATTCATAAAGTAATATTAATCTCGCCACGCCACGTAGGTATATCCGAACGACCCGTCGCTCTCCGCCCCATAAATTCTCCTCGTTTTACCCAACCCTTAGCGAGAGAGCTCTCTCTCCTCCAGCTCTCCTATCTCTTTCTCTCTCTCCTTCTATCTGTCGTCGTTGGTTCGCTTCCTTCCTTCCTTCCTTCCTTCCTTCCTTCCTTCCTTCCTCGCTTCCTTTCCACCTCGCGTCCCACGTCGCGTTTAACTGCACCTCCGCGCCCGAGACAAAGTGCCGTAGAAAATTCGCGGTGAAGACCGGGGCCTTTTCCAGAAAGGGAAACACTTCCGTCGTACTCCCGAGTCTCACCTTTCTTGAACTCCCTACGCGACCGATTACGGAAAAATGCCTCTCCCAGACGACACGGTCCGTCTTTCGCGTCTTTCGCGTCTCTCGCCGGGAATCATTCGTCCGGAGATTTTCGATTCGCGATTTGCCGAGGGAGCGACACGGAGGTGCGGGACGTAGGAGGGTGGCGGGATGGAATTGAATTTTCGACGGACGGAGAGAAAATCAATATTGTCCAACGGGTGGAGAAACTTGATTAGCGCTCTCGTACACCGTTCAATTAAAATACCCCTGGTGGACTCGAGGCCCCCGTCGTCTCCGCCTCGAGCAAAGTGACGTATCAATTTTAACGCCGTGACGACGAAGACGGTACTTTGAAGTTACGTATAATACACCGTAGTATATAACGCCAAGAAAACTAGTTTTTAATTTATTAAATCCACAAAGGATCTCTATACGCGACGTATGAGCGGCAATGTTAGGCGGACAAAGAACTCGTCGATAAAACCGTGGAAATCATAGCGTGTATCAACATGTTTCGAAAAGCGCGATAAAAATCTGTTGTGTCTACAACGTTAATTAAAATCGTGTTTAAATTTCGTTAAATGGAAGAGAAAAAAAAAACGTGCGGTGTATTTTCGTATATTTTGAATATATCCAAATAAAAAAAAATATGAAATCATGTAAAAATTCTGAACATCGAATGGAATAAAATCCCACTCGGTTGAATATGATTTAAATAATAACGACATTTTGTCAGTTAAAAGTCATAGCAGTTAGCTGACTGTGTGATATCGCGTTCCCGTTATAGACGGTCCTATATTACGATGCAACGGGGTCGCATTACAATCTCGAGAGCAAATTTCAAGCCGATGGGCACAGCGGCGCGCTGTTCCGTCGTTACACGAGCCCGGAAGATCCGCGGAATAATCTTGGAGCAAGTACGATGTGAGAGAGAGAGAGAGAGAGAGCTTAGAGAACCACGTACACGCACGGTTAATCCTAGAATTACATCGTGTGGATTAGGAGCGCAGCGAAGGGCACACACGGTCGCGGCTACGATCGCGCGACATTTCTGCGAATAATTTTGCCAGAGCGGGCGCGCGCGCGTCGGATTTTCAAAGTCGACCCGGCGGCGCGACCGAAACTTGGCGTGCAAATATTGAATCAAACTCGCAGTTGAACTTTAATGGACACGGATGTGTATTATGCGGGAGCTGCCCGAGCAATTTTCAAACATTCAGACACGTGTTTATCCCGGCGCGGTCACCTCGCGCCCGAGAGAGATCGCGTTTGACGGCGGTGTAACGAGGTCGATAATGGACAATAATTATGTCGCACCGGAATATTAATAGGATAATTTCAGAAGTTGGTAAGCGCGGTAAAACGACGTGATTAAAGTTGTGGCATGAGAACGATAATAGCCTCGGTGGCAACCTGACGAACTACGTGAGATATAAGGGACGCCGCCGCCGCGAAAAGTTTCATGCAATTCCGTTCATTCGGGAATTCCCTTTTCTTCATAGTATGGGATTCCGTCTGGCTTATTGATCATTTTTATTTAATATCGGATCATCACAGTCCACCTCCATTCCGAAACTTCTCTTATTCGATTCTCTGGATAATGTGAATCCCGGTAACTTTCTTCCGTAAACTTCTGCAGATACTTTCGATAAATGCGCGACTATTGTCTTATTGTTAAGAAACGCGGAGTTCGCAAGGCGCTGGGACTGAGAGTCGATACAGAAACGCAAACTTTCGAGAGATACAAATAACGGGTCTTTCGCTACAACTCCTTGCAATTAGAAAGTAACGATTGAATTAATCGGATCTCGGGTTATAAGCTATCTATCGCATCCAATTAGCTCGGTCTAATTGCGATCCGATCTCGTGACTCTTAGAATCGCTATTTGCAGAGAAACCGTATCTTCCGATATTATCTTGGTACAACTAGAAACGATAAATAACTAAAATAAATTAATCCAAGTGTTTCTAGAATAAATATTTTCGTCTTATAATTATAAGTAAAATCATCATTTTACAAAAATAACGTTAGAAATTATAAAATGTCTTTTAAAATAACATTTTAAACACTCTACGTTTGATAATCTACAACTTGCTGCCGCGTTAATAATAACTTACAGTTTTCCGCGATGAAAATTAATATTCGGAGTTTCGATCATTAACTACCGACTTCAAACCGCACTTGTCACCATGTCGAATTAATGGCAAAAGCGCGCCGCGAAAATGAAAATTGATATCCCGAGTTGCGATCGGAGTTAACCGCCGACTTTCAATGTAAATCAGCAGAACGCGATCATTAAGCGTCATCAATCACCCGGGCGAGAATTGACGATTGGATTAGCCTTCTCACTCACCGTTCAGACTCATCGAGTCGTACTGCTCGGTCTGCAGTGGCTCCCTATAGATTATCGGGTCCATACCCGCGAAATCAGCGACCGTGCCGGTGTAGAGTTCACCGTCGACATAGACGAAGGTACTGTTGTGTTGTGGGTCGTACGGGCACCTAGCCTGACCGCCCTTCTCCTTCACAATTGTGTAGTTGCCCGCGTGCACCGTATAATCACGGCACATGGGCTTGAAGGCGTTGGTGGCGCACACGAAGAGGTTGTTCGGCCCGGTCTTCACGAGGATACGAATGTAGTTCTGGCAGTTTTCCTCGGGCGTCCCTTTCACGACGCACATCTTCACGTCGTTCTCTGTCGAGTACCAGGTCAGCCTCTGCTGCTCCGTCAAGTCGGTCAGACTGAGATTATGCACGAGATTTCTAAAACAAGATTGTAATACTTAATTGATTATACGATTGACTATTTAAAAATGAAGATTCCTTCACCGAAAGTACGGTTCTACTAAAATAAATTAATTAAGTAAATATTAAATATTTAAGTAGATACAAAAATGTAAAAATAATTTTGTTTCAATCATCAAAATAATTATGTAGAAGTTTTAAAATTCCAACAACCAATTTAACCATTCTACATAATTATTTTGATAGGATAATGAACTGTTACATCTAAGTAGGAATGTATCAAACTTCTATGATAAGAATGTAATGCAATCTCTATTGAATAAATTCTTGTAAAAGAATGCTCTCTCCCAAAAATCTTCTTTAAACTCTAAACTGACATGGTCACTAGTATCTTTCGCATTATTACGAGTACCAGGGAAGCAAAAGGACTCTACGTTAGATGGAGGGGAAAGAGTTTCCAAGTTGTGAAGTTAGATGCCTAAAGTAGACATCAACGGAGCGGAGCAAGGCTGTCTGGTTAGCACGGATTTAGCTGAGAAAGCGGCGCTTGTGAAGTTTCGGCAGTCGATCGTTAACTCTTCTTCATTAAGCACTCCGCCGTATGCTTAGAAGCACTTTAAAGAGGAAGAATCTCTCCGCGCTCGCGCGGTGCTGGTAACGTCGGCTGCGCCGATCGGATTTTGCCGACCGCAGAATAATCGCGAGGCATTCTCATATCATAAGCCCGACATAACGAGCAAGAAACAAATTTTCGTATCATCGACAGTGTGCACACGGCGGTCGTGATGGCGGCGGCGGCGCTCGGCAAATCGGCCGAGCAATTAGTGTAATCCGATCAATAACGAACGAGCCTGGATATATATCAGAGTTCATTCACGCACAATGCATTTAATCCGTGTACGACCTGATTATTGCTGCTTCTGCCGACTGATTTCAACGTTGGAACAGCGTGCATTCAGCACACACGAAACATGAATAGATTTATCTGCGTGCACGCTTGAGAATCCAAGGGAGAAGAAGGGGAAAAAAAAGAAGAAAGCGCGCTAATCGATCGACTGAGGGCACAATCAAATCGTTTGAATACATCCCCTAATGACGAAATCCAAAGCCCGCATTTATACAGACATACAATTTATACAGGGTATCTCAGAATTAACGGACTAACTGCGGGAACGGATTCTATAAGTGGAAATAAGAAAAAAATGTTACACGAAGAAATGTTTAACTACAAAATTATAAACATTTAAACGGAACATGAAATAGGAAACGAATTTTCTATTGTGCAGAATATCCAAGTGTACATTTCATATACGGAAAGGATTGTCCGTTAAATTCTAAGATACCCTGTATATTGCGTCTACAATTATTTTACATTGTATTCTTTAGATTTTTGATACAGTACTGTGTATGTTTAGCCCCACTCTAAATTTCTTGTAGTGAAATCTCACCCCAAGAGAGTAAAAATGCAACCACCTTTGAAAAAAGTAAAAATATTTCACTTCTTGAAAATAGTAACGATCTTCACTCTTTTTAAAGTGAAATCTCACTTTTTTGGAACGAAAATTCATTCTAAAAAGATTGAAAATTGCGTCACTCTTTTTTAAGAAGTGAAATATTTTCAAGGGTGATTGTATTTTTACTTTCTTGGAGTGAGATTTCACTGTAAGAAATTTAAAGTGCCTTCTTTGTGAGTGATTTTATTGTACTTGTAAGAAATTTTATAATAAAGATTAATACGCGGAAATAGTATTACAAAATGTTTGATATTACAGACAATAAGTATTCAGGTTTAATTCATACATGGCTCATCAATAATCGATTGAATATATCCAACAATCGTGTTAATGTGACATCTATTGTTATATTTGACATGATTAATTATCTCATTAGGGAATATAGTGCTACATAATAATTTTTGTTTATGTACATTCAACGAAATTGATTGTTTATTAGCTTTTAATGAATAAAGCGTATAAATTGCGACATGTTGTATTATATTAAAGATATTTTTCGTGACTCACGTATTTGTTTAGTGATAATACCTGTTTTGATACCTCTTTATAATGAATATTAGAGAATGAAATTATTATACAACTTGGAGTACAATGCTGATTACTAATGTATTTTGAAGGCTGTATACAATTGTGATACGATTAACAGTATCATTGTCAAATAGGAAATTAATAATAACGATGTTTCAACAAATCCATGATGATGCACACATATAATTAACTTCTACGATTAAAATGATCGTTATATCTGTTAAAGTCCACTCCAGGATAACGATCAATGCATAATTTAATGTAATCGCAATTAAAAATCCGCACTCTTGGGCAAGCGGAGATTTCGCGAATGTTTTCCACATGCCACCGCACACAAAGTGCCGCCGGCAGAATTCCAAATCGACTTTAATCAAGAGAAGTCGGCTAGGTCGGATTAAAAAATATTCTTGCATTGAGAAAAATTTCTGGTTGAAAATGAACGAGCCAAGGGATTCAGATCATATCAATCAGAATTCTGGTCATCAACTAGAATTACAATAGATTCAACGAAAAAATTCTGATTTGTCGATTTTTTTTATTAGAATCCCAAATGAATGTAACCAGTTATTTTTTTCAACGTGGACAAGTATTCAATTTACGCGATGAAATGAGTTTACACGTAATATATAGAAGGAATTACACGATTTTCGATCTGCTTCGTGATCACCGTCGATCTCGGGCGCTCGTGCAGACAGTGGCGCAATGATACGTCGGAAGATGGATAGGTGGGAGGACCAAGAGGAGACTATAGGAAGCAACGAGAGGCGAAGGGAAAGAGGAATAAGAAGAAGTGGAAGAAGAAGAAGCGGCCCTTTAATTAAAGCACTAGCTCCAAATGAATCCTCTATTTACCTTCCGCCGACCATAAGATAGTTCCCGTCCCTGAGCACCAACCGAAAGTAGTCTGTGTGCGTCTCGTTTCCCGTAAACCTGAACACATCCTCCGCACCTGGAAAAGAAAAGCAGAGGAAAGGTTTCGGATTAGTTTTTGTTCTATCGCTTGAAAAGTGGAATTACCTTATTCTATCTAATTAGCCGTCGACGGCCATCGACGTTGCTCTTTTGTGACAGTCGACGGTTCGTCCTCCCCATCCCACCCCTCTCCCCCTGTCGCGCCGCCGCGAAAGACCGGAAGCCGGCTTTAATAAGCGTAATAAGCTTCCTTTTGACCACGGACTCGATGAACAATGCTGATCGATTATTAGCGAATTAACTGTGAGCAGTCTTTCTTAACTTCACCAGTTGGTAAAAAAAAAAAAAAGAGACGATCCATTATTCGTTAATTATCTATTGACCACAATTCGCGAAGTTGATGTTTTGTACACTTTTTCAGTGCATTAAAATCGATTGCCGAATTCAAGCGTAACATGATTGAATAGCTACTGCAGAAGGATTGACGTAATGACACATACTGCAATTTCGTTATACTTTACATTCAAACCTCGTGAATTTTGTACACCGCACAAAACGTTCTTTCGGACAACGAAATAGTCATGTTCAACATCTGCGAAGCGAAACGTTAATGAACGCCTCACTGGATCCCCGAGTGTAATAAGCAGAAATTTCCGGGGCAATCAATGGCGATCGCAGCAATCTCGGATCCGGTGCATGCAATTCGGGACATATGCATAAATTGCTTTGCCACACTGACGACGCGCAGCATATGTAGCATGCGAGGAAGCAATATGAGCTTATTAAATATTAGTGCGCCATATGTGACGTATAAAAAGAGATATGTTCCTCAATAATAATGTTTTACGATAACAATAAATAGAACACAATAAATAATTGTTTTTAACATGTTTCTCATCAATGCATTTCTTAATTTATCTTCAAACATAGAAATGTGCAAAAAGGGTACAAAGCTTTCATATTTATATTTTAAATTCTCTAATGTCGATGACATCAGAGTAATCGATCTTGGATGTTCCCTCTCTTTCACTCCCCTCCCCCCTCTCTCTCTCCGTTTACGAATCATTGCATGTAGAACGGTCATTTACAAATATCAATTGAAAATTCTCTTCGGTTTCCAGTATCATCGATCGATCAATACGCGAACAGACTGTATAATTAAAAGAGCAATTATCAGACGATCCCATATCCTGATGTCACTCAATGTAGACGATCGGACTCGTGCATCCGGTAACTGTGATTCAGGTCAATGATAAGAGATGCACTTAATGCATTCAATCGCAACAACACAACAAGAAATGAAGACAACGATTAAACGGTCCATATGAAAACGATTGTTCACTCTTTTGGAACGGAAACGTTTTTATTTCTATCTTATTAATTATTATGTAGCAAGTTATTTCATCACGGAAAGCGACAAAAAATCAACTTCATTATTATGTAATGAAATATAATATGAAGCACACTTATTTAAATAGTTTGTCGGCTAACTGGGACTGAATTTCGATTACACTATAATTTGAAAAGCGCTGCAACACAAACATAAATGGTTATATAATCTAGCTAATTGCGCCATATTTAAATGTAATTAAACGTCCGCATTTGAACCTCACTTATTGGAATGCGTATGATAATTATTCCGGGCTTTGCACATTCAACTGCCACTCAATGTCAACCACTGAACCACCCTCTACCTGATTTATGTAATTCGAGTCATGGATATATATATATATATATATATATATGCGCGTTGCAAGTAACCACTCAGCTACTGACCATGTAGTCACAAATGTTTGTTAAATAACATTTAGAACGAGCCAATCGACCATTCCAAACGATATTTAACAAACATTTGTAGTTGACATTTTTAATCGTTATCTACTATCTGTTATAACATACGCGTACAAACAATTATATGCCCTAAAAGCATTTATATATAGGGGATGTTATATAATATTTTCTATAGATGTAGATATTTTCTGGATGGCTATATTAAACTCTTTCAAGCTCGATGATCGGTTATCATTGGACACATCAATACCAATCGATTTCAATGAGCGGAAAGGAGGCGCACTTTTCACATCCAATATATGCAATTTGGGTCAAATATAGGCAAACAACAGTGGTAACGGAAACACTGCCAATGAACGGATGCAATGCTGCAACAAGCTATTATCGAAAGCATCATACGTCTTGCTGTAGAAACGAATTAACGTCATGCTGTCGGGCGTTACATTCGTGCCGCTTGACCGTGGCAAGGTTCGAGAGAGAAGAAGTCAGATGGATGAGCATCTAACTGATATGGAGAGACCGAGGCGAGGGTGACGTGTATAGAGGAAGAGAGCGAGAGGACTGGACGCGCGATGGATCGACGTATAGCTGGATAGAGGCGTCCACCGCCTATCCTCTTTCTCTGATTGCCTTCGAAATTAAACGGACCGGGTGTGTGTCTCGTAACTGCCATCAACTCCGGAGTTCACTCGGTTATCGCTTTCCAAAATTAGCCGTTCGATTCCAGTCGCATGTCACGCAAAGTTGTTGAAGAAGGGCGACTCAGAGAGGATTTCAGTAATTTCGGTTTACAACATATCCATCCACTACACATGAAAATTCGAGTGAAAAATACACATAGATGATTGGAATAGATAGAATTGGAATTACGACGAAAAAAAAATCTGTAAAAGACCATTCGAGATATTATTAAACATCAGGGATTAAACGTGACTTTAGACTTACTTGTGGATAAAATTATATTATACGACTCATCACTGTTCCGTGATTTATCAACTTGTTAATATTTTCGTATGTTCTTGGTACATTAATTAAAGGCTTGAAATATTATTTATGTATATTATTAATGTATGTATAGATAAATAACAACGCGTGAAATTTTATTCAAGATACTTTTGTACTTATGTAAAAGAATATTACAAATACTAAACATTTGTCTTGATATATTTTCAGAAATCGCAATGTATATAGAAACTGGCTCTTTAGAAACGTCGTTCTTCGATACGATCAGTGAAAACTTGCGATTGAAAGGACACGCAATACGAGCCCCATTACCGTAAGAAATTCGTCCTAGCTCTTCGCCCTTTTCTCCGTCGTATCTTTTGTTCCGTCGTCCCGTCGACGAATGGTGGAACTTCGCATCTGCCAGCCATTTGTGGTTAACGTCAAGTTTCGAGCAACGAGAGACGCTCTGATATTCGTGAAAGCCGATACAAAATACAAGCCACGGACATGTATCGGCTTTCACGCTGCTGCCAGCGGAGCACAAAAACTTGTACTACGGGATATGTACACTGACGGGAGAATTCATCGCTTCGAGATGATGCTTTGCTTCGCAAATAATTATTTAACGAATATTAATATTATTTCTACACATAAATATATATTTATACCTATACTAAAAATTTCCCAATACACCTGTATTTCTCAATATGTATTTTTAAATATACAAAACGATTAAATTTATCTCATAAATTTAATAACAATCTTCATAGAACCACTAACCGAAAGCCAATATTTCAGCAAGGAATCGAGCCGAGAGATACAATCGAAACCGCTCCCGAGAGCTGTGATTGTTCCTCGAATGCTAAAAAATTGACCAAAGTCGATACGGTCTATCGTCCAACCTCCGGGAACCACCTCTACAAATCACATATATAAGTTCCTCGGAGCCGCCCGGCAAGTGCCGCGATTCGAAAATATTGAACGTGTCCAAAGTTACGACTCGCCCGTCAAACTTCGCAGATCGAAGTTCTCCGGAAAGCGCTTTCGCCGTGCGAGACGTTAGAGGTAGGAACAACGACGGGCTGAGAGAGAGGAAGAGAGAAAGAGAGGCATATTTATCACGTGTTCTGAAAGAGAAGGGAGAGAAGGACCGGCTGTTTCACGGGGTAAACGATGGCGTGCGAATGTCCGTGACTGGTGGGCGGATTGCTTATCAAGAAAGACGGAACGGCTCGTGAAATGGCAATTAAACGCACGATCGTCTCTGTGTTAAGATCGGGCCACTCCTGCGTGTCGACGTCGATCACAGTGGACGCCCGCGCATCTTCCGTCAGTTAATCCGACTGACGCGAAACGGTGCACGTGTCGCGGTTAAATGATATGGGTGACAGCCAAGGCAATTTGATGTACTCAAGATTGGCGGTTGCATTCGGATCGATGTAGCCATCGGTAACGGAAAAGTTACGGATTATCGATTCATTGATAGTTACAAGCCGTCACAAGCATAACGAATATATATACGGATGTTACATTCATATATTGAAAGACTTGTAGATGTATACAATTCGCTGCGTTGATAAAAAAAGTGCAGACGCATCTTAGAATTAGCAACTTTTCAGTAGAGTATTTTTAAAATGCTGAGTTGAAATGTTTTAATTAGAATAGTGAATATACAACTTCTATAATTTCACATTCTTTCCATGTTATAACGTATTCAATTATAGTCTTTCAATTATAACGTATTCGTTAAAACTAGGTAATGAGTTTTCGAAATTCGAATACTGTATTCCCCAGTATAATGTAAATTTCATCTCTTATTAGAGTTGTGATACTTTTTCATATAAGTAAATAAGCTGCAAATGTGAAGTTTTTTTTTCCAGAAAAATATATTGATCTTTTTAACTCGATTTCCTTTCATTTAAAAAAGATGCTAATTTTTTATTCTTTTCTTTCAACTTCACTGTTTTATTAACACAGCGAATTAATAGAACTACAATTGACTGATATCTTCATTAAATTATTATTAATTTTAGTTGAATTTATTAAATATGCAAGCTTGTGAAATTAAATAAATTTATCAGAAATTCCATAAAATGAAAATTCCATATTTTTTACTTTATGCTTACGTGTCAATCTTTATCTCTCGATTTCATAAAACTACAAAAAAGGATATTTCACTAGAATCATCGTAAAGGTATATGTGAGCTGCGCTGTCGCAATATCAAACGTGGTATCAAAATCGGGGACATTATTGCGCGGTGGTGTCATATCAACTCCGATTAAGAAACGTACCGCATTATTGACACGCAGTCAGTACGAGTCGCGTTCTGTCACGTGTTACCCCGAACGCACGTCAGTGCACGCACGTGCGCCACGCGCGACAATGCAGGAGACCTAATTTCCGGTCTCTCAGCAGCGTGCCAATTGCGATCGCGACGATTGGCAGTCATCAACTCTTCTCGCCCTCGGAAGTACGGATTATCTCACGGCGGTACGCCACACAAGTGGACGCAAACGTGGGGGCCCGTGGTGGCTACGCTGGTGAGGCCCCTTTCGGTGTAGCGCCTCCCTCGACCGAGAGTCATTAAAGTTTCGCACGTGCCTGGGGTGCCGTGGTACCAGGGTGAGTTCGAGACCATTATTTTTTAACGGCTTCCCCCGTAGCGCTCTGTCAATTCCCTTTCGGCACACGTATACACACATACACGAAAGCACTCCGAGACCTGAGTTCAACTGTGACTAATGAACGATACTGTCAACCCAGCTACCAGCTTACCTACGGCGTTTTATTGCAGGTAGACATCGACAGAAAAAAACGCGGCTTAAGTCACACTTTCGGACGTAGCATTCGCGATTAAACTCCTACCAACGCGTTCGCGAAAATCCGCTCGAGAAAATATCGTAAAAATTCGCTCAAATTGGATAGAGTCTTACCTCTAAAAACATCAGGTTTATAACTGTTTCAGGTGCTGTGGAAATGTCGGATGTGATAAATACTGCAAATCTCGCTCCAATTCGCCGGATCACCCTAACGATCTTACTAGTGAGACGACCTGGTTCCCAAACACGCTTAAGAAATTTATAGCTAAGCGAGTTTTCGAGTACGTTGCTCATAGCTATTATTATAGCGATAACAGTAATTGAATAGGATCATCCGAAATGTAAATTGTGCAAATTTGATTCAATGAATAGATAACATATTATCGACATCCTGTTTAAAAACATTCTGGAGTTAAAAAGCAGTCTCTTCATTATAATTTAATTTCACACATACAAATATAGTAATATTCCACTCCAGACATGTACCTGTATTAAATTTTGCACGTTGTCGCATTTTTAATAATATGAAGAACGTTTCTTCCTTTATTAAATTAAAAGCTGGATTTTTATGTATGCTCAACACGTCTCGATTTACATCGGAAAACGCGCGCGATGGGACGTCCTGGCAGAGCCAGCTTTGCGAGAAATAGCCCAGCCTGTGGAACTCTTACTACTCTCGGACCGCTATGCGAATGTCCCTTTACGCGCGGTCTACGTTGTGTTAGCCGAGCCTGCCGGGTGCACTTCAATTTCGTTGGGACAACACGTGGCTTCTTCTTGGGCGAGATAATCCCACGAGAGCTTGCGGAAGAGAAAAGCTGGAAAAACGAAAAGCGCGGGACAGCGCGCGGCTGAAAAATAAGCGAATGAAAAATTCAAATCGGCTAAAACTGATTTTCCGAAACAAGATAATCCGGATAGAGCCAATACGAAGAATGTTAGTACGAATGGATGTACGAAGTCTTCGGAGATGGAAAAAAAAAATCAAGTCCACATAGCTTGTAATTATTAGTCGATTCAAATATTTTTACAAAGCTTTAATTCAAATAATTGTACATACAAAGCAAAGTTTTATAAACTACGAACTTGATCCGCTATAACTTTGAACGTTTCCAGATTTCTGAAGATAATTAAAACGAAATTGAAAGTACGATATAAGTGATCCCAAGTCATTCGCCATTGTAGAATAATCTATAAAAACAAACGGTTTCTTTGTGAAGAACGTCGTGAACTCGAGAAGCACGGAGATACAATCTCGAGCTTTTTCGCGAGAAACTAGCGAGATCGATAGCGAGCGTCTCGAGAAATAATTATTCGCGGCGCGAGAGAAACTAACGAAGGAAAAAGTATCTCTCTCCGGCCCCGAATTCTGAGAGCCGCGTAACGAACGATTGGGCGAGACAGGCGAGAGATAATATTTCCTTGTCCGAGAGGAATTCGCGAATAATGACGGATTCGCGACACGTCCGTAGCCAGGGCCGAGGAGCAGAAGTATCTCTCGATTGTGTCTCTCGTTAGCGGTGTAAACTACGAGAGAACGGAAAAAAGAATACGAACAACGGTGACGAACTGCAGCTATTGTCTGATAGGAGTTAGGATATAGAGCTTAAAAATCTACAAAAAGTCCCATTTCTTTTTTATCAGAAATAAGGCACAATATTATATCCGCAAACATATTTTTAACCCTCCGTCTGTGCAATCATATTTCTACTTTCTCCTGGATCTTTTTTGTCCAGCCCAAATAGTTTTTTTACTGTCCCAGTCTTTTAAAAAAGTCACTTTTGAATATATCTATTATCAAATATTTATATTTTTATTACCGCATATTTTTTAATTTAAATGTTAAAACCTTTATTTAATAAAAATTGAAATTTAAGCAAAAATCAGAATTTTAAGAGTAGGTATTATAAAATTTCATTTGTGCCAAAAAAAGACTCAGATTGCAAAAACGGAAGATTAAATATTAATTTTTTTCTTTTCGTATATAATCGTAATTAGAGTAGAAATTGTGCCAATTTTAAGAGGATAAAAATATGACACTCGGAGGACAAAACGAGCGAGATTCTCGGTAAGCTTTCACACACAAGAGTCCGAACATTCTTGCCAGATCACTGATGAACGGAACGATCGTCTTCGCAATGGACATCTGCGTGACGATATCGCGATCGAATCAGATCGTTTCCGATAACGTCGCGTTACACAGCGAAATTACACGCTCGATAACGCGCCATTTCGTGTCCAGAACGACTATGTGGATGCAGCGAACGCCGCAAGAAAAGAATGTGAGAAGACGAGAGGATGCTGCGTGCGTACCGGTGAGCAAATCTCAAAAGCAATCTGAATCGCTCCTAAATTAAACACGCGACCGTAATCACGTCGATCTTTTCAATAAGAGATTACTCTCATCGGAATTGGAATGCATCGTCGATACGCGTGCATTGACCGGTGCTCTCGGGTGTAATCGAACGCAGAATGCTGAAGCCACCATCCCGGAGCTTCTTCGGATAATTACATTGGATTAGAACGTCGTAGGAAGACCCTTTCAAATTAACAAATAATAACAGAATTTAATAGCGAATCATCAAGATTCGGGCAAAAGCGCAAGATTGCAATTCCATTATGATTTCTCTGGAATTTCGGAGCTCGTCTAAATTCTCCGGAACCGCACAAGTAGAATCACGGGATGTTAAGAGGGATGTCTACGTTTCTTATGAGCACGCTACTTGCTTCCCGGAATGCTACATTGCGCGTTCACGCACACGGTAAGATTTACACTTTGAACTATATTTCCCAGTTACACGATGTTCTACGCGAAACGGAAGGAGGGAGACGTGGCGCCATGGAGAGGATGAAGGTTTATTGCTAGAAGAAACTCAGATGCTACCGCGCGGTATTTGCCGGGGAACATCTAAAAACGTGTAGCGTAATGTGGTAAAGTAGGGAAACCTTGGCCCATGAGTTGAACTACGTGTATCTATCGTACCTAACGTTTTTGCGTAAATGACAAAAGGAAAAGATCAGGAAAATGGAGTAAAAAAAGATTTTTCTTCCTTTTTATATTCGTACAAAGAGATGCAACATCGATCGTAAATACTGGCCAATCGGGAGCATAAAATCACATTTAGAATACAATTCGAAGCAAATCACTGCACGGAAAGAACGATTTTGCTCTCGAGTATCTAAAAATTCAGCTACACAGTGTAAAAATTATTTCTTTAAACTTTTGTGATGAATTTTTCAACGTATGTTAATGAGGGTTAATTTAACGTAATGTGATTATATTATTTAAATATAGTTTTAAAAGTTTATGTTAAATTGCTATTCAACATTCTTAGTGTCGAAATAACACAATTTTTGAGGAAGCAAACTAATAAAACTAATGTATTTTAAAACATAAATTTTAAAATAGATGAATAAAATGTATGTATTAATTTAAAATATAAACATTAATTTTACTAAAATTAATTTTACTAAAAAATACGCGTCAACGGTTTGTTTACAAACTGCGTCAGTACCATGTTTGTGTTTATCTTTTTAGATAATATTTGTGTTACCGTCTAACATATTCATCTTGTAAAAAATTAACACATAAATCTGAGTGGAGACATATGAAGTGCATTAAAAATTTAATACAAAATTTTCAACGTTGTATAGATACAGATTTAAAAATAATTTTTTTAGACCAATATAATTAGATAGAATGTTTAAACGTTGACGATGCTACTAAAAGTTTTAACATTCACCACAATATTGACGTAGCAACAAGTCTAAGCGTCCTGTATTTTAATTTAATGGTAAAACGAAATTATTTTCAGATGTCTAGTTAAATTTTTAGATATTTTACCAAAGCCATTCTTTCCGTGTGAGAAGTCGAGATACAATTGAAATATATAATTAAAATATTAAGAATCAAACCAATTCTAGGTCAGTCGGGGAAGATTCAACTCGCTCAGAGTAATCGAGGACACTCACCGAGGTAAATACAGACTCGCTCCGCGGTAAAGTCGCGGAGCACGAACGGAACGAGCATTATTGATGACGTAATTTGATTTCGATACGTTTATCCAAGAGTAGAATCGCTCCTCGGTGAATAAAGCACGCGCGTAGAAGCTAAATAATTTAGCGCTTGCTGCTTGTTACACCGCGCGCTTATTTTTCAATACGTTTTCCGTCGGCTCGTGCATTGCTCTCTCGGGGAATATATGCGCAGAAAATGCGTTACATTAATATCGCGTGTACACAATTCCGCGTTAAATTTTGCGAAAATGACGAGAAATGAGCTGGATTTTCCGATGGAGGGAAAAAAAAAGAAATAAAGAGCGAGAGAGAGAGAAAAATTGAGAGAAGAAAAGAAAAACAAATAATTTATAGTAGATTCTTAGTATAAAGAGTGTTTCTGAACGGCAAGTTATTTCGCGGGTGTATTTAGCCGCCCCTTTTATCTCTCTATCTTCCTTTATGATCGCTCTTTCTCCGGACGTCTCTTTCCGCTGTGTCTTTAGGAAACTTGGCAGAACGTCATTCATAACTGACGAAGTTTCCCGGTTTAATGTACAAACGCTGCGCCAGCGATGGAAAGTGGAGCGTTCCGCGCCGCGCCGGTCAGTAACGGAAGTGTGGAAATTTAAACGGAGTCTCCGTTGAAAAATGACTCACAAACAGCGGGTAAACCGTGCGGGGCGATCCGAGGGAACGTCAAGATCCTTTCCTCAAAGCTCCACTCCGTGTAATAACCCTGTTTAACGGCGCCGCGCCGTGAAATATGTCGGCGTCTCATTTGCGCCGCTGCGCTGAAACGAGAGAATATTTTTTCTGCCTCATTCATTTACCGCGCGGGTGTAATATATCGTTCGTTGCATCCGGGGAAAGAACGAGAGATTGCAGAATGCTGCCACGCTTCCGCGCTTTGAGACTAAACAGTTTTTTAAGCTATTTATTCGCGTCAGTTTTACTCTTAACTCTGCCGGTCTCTAATTTTTATCTCGATTGTAAAAAAAAGATCTCTCATGTATATATATATAACGAATACTATTACATTAAATAATATTCATTAATTTATGTACGTATCGTATCAGCCATAAATACTGAAATATAAATTTGTTATTGTCAATCTCAGATTTAATTATTCAATAAATAAGTTGATGAATAAATGTGTGAAATAAACAACGAATTTTAACAATAACACATAAAAATATTGTGAGATTAAATGTGTTCTTTTCTTCTTTTAAGATAAAGGTATTTATTTAAAAAAAATACATAATAAATATTTTCTTCTTTTAAAATATCTATATTGTAAGTTATATATTAAAATTAATATGCATTAAATTTTAATAGATATTTGCTCGAATAGTTTTAAAGAAATATTTATGTATAATGTGTAGACATAAATATTTACTTGATACAAAAACCATTAATTTGATTTGACTATCATTTCTTATTGAGTAAATATTTATTTAATGTAAGTAAATGTTTATATAGTACTATTGAAAGAAGTGTGTATTAAGATTTAGTAAATTTCTTTTCGGTGTACTAACTAAAAAATCAAAAGGCCAAGTGCAGTTTGGCGTTGCACTAGCAAAATCAATTGCATGAATCGAGTAAGGTCTGGTATCGGAATCTCTGGTGTTATATATATCGGGTGACGCGGAAGCGAACCTTGCGTAAGTCGAACGATATACGTCACTCGATACGTTGAGGTACCGAATCGCGTATCGAGTTAGGTAAGTGGATTTCTCGCATCGATACATTCGCGTTACATAGCATTGCACTTCCCTCGTGTTAGCTCACGGAAAGAGCCAAGCCAAATTGAGCCATCTACTGTATCAGCCATGCTTGCGTTCTCCGCTTTTGCGGGGTGTCTCGGGTTGCTGTAAAAAAAAAAATTACGTCAGCGTAACGCGCATATCCGGCGCCAGTGTAACCCCCGTAGAATTCTGTGCCCTTGTCGTCTCCATTTCGTTAAGTATCTACGTGGTAGGAAAAATCTCGCGTTCTTCTCGCAGTAACACGCTTGGATGCCGCCGTTATATCATCGCCGGAGAACATGAGTCGCGAAATTCGTAAAACTTGGAACATGAAAATACGGTGATGCAATATAATAATATGCGTTATGTTACATCACGTAACATCGATCGTTATTCATCGCGCATTTAACGTTTAATGCAGTCATTTGATGCTGAATACAGTTTGCTTAATGTGAGATTTCGCGATTCGACATCGAAATGAAACTCGGCTGATTATATTTAACGTTGAATGCATAGCGAGAATTTGAGTCATTGTATTATATGTATATATTTGTATGGCTGTACTATCAACATATATAATTAATAATTAACATAATTTTCCGATAAAAATATTTGTTATTTTATTACAGAACACGAATGTAATAATTCCTATCAGTTTCAATATTTATATCAGAAATGAAATTATATATATATTTTTTTTTTCGCATAACATGTAATTCTATAGTATGATTTTTTGACGTATATCGTGAGAAATACTTTCCCAATAAGTCTCGTCACCGCGATTTACATTAATTGACAATTGACCGCAAGCTATCAATTGTTCGTGAAGCTATATCCGTTCGATCAGAGTGCAGAGAAACGTAAACGTTGAATTAATCATTCAAATAGGATATTATTCACGAATAATATTCATCGCCAGAAGGAGGAAGATTAAAGTTAATCGAAATGTGCTGCCTACTGAATAAACAATGACACGGTCTAACGTTAGAACATTACATGTCCAAAATTAACAATTTCTATAAAAATATAAAATTGTATGTTATGCCGAGAAAAATCAAACGCAATGTAAAAATTATATAAACATAAACGTGTGTATAGTTTTTATATCAATTAACATATTCTATTATATAATCTAAAATATAATAATTTTATCTCTCTCTATTTCCTACAAAGTCAATATAATATATGTATTAATATACAGCATGTGATGAAGCAATTAGGAAGCTAGTCGTATATCATACATATATCTAGTTCATCAAGTGCACGATATTACACAATATATATTCGCGAAAAGATACGTTTAAAACTGAGATCGGATTAACGTAATCGCAAAATTCTGCGTGAGATTTTAAAGCGTCACTTGACAAAGCGAATGTATCAGACGGTCGATGAATAAATCTGAATGTGATTACGAACCGACAAGCTAATCCGATCGGCATAGTAATAATTTATGGAAATTGTACGGTAAAATTTCCCGGGGCCGTCGTAACGTGCGGGTATAGGCGCGTAGCAAAGCGGACGTGTCGGTAATTTTCTAGCAAAGTTAATTCGTCGGCAAATGAGCGGGCCAACCTGATTAGCGCGTCCGCGGCATAATTAGCGAAAACTTCGGCGATCGACAGCGATGAAATTTTATGGAACGATCATACCGCACTGCCCGTTTACGTTGGCCGTCGCCAAACAGAATGCGAGTATCGATCTCGGGGACGGTATCGCGACACGCGGTATAATTTGATTTTCGCGCGGAATGAAGTTATGATAACGCATAACGCAATACCAAACCGACTGCCCGGTAGTTTTCAGGTCAGTGAGATACGAATTTTACATCGCGCGAGCAGATACGGCCGGTATTTGTCGATGCGAAACAAAGTGGTTTTATGCATCGACGCAGCTCTTATCGACTCTCCATGTCTATTTTTTAAAATAATCTATCGGGAACAGTCAGCATCGCTCGGCTATTGCCTTTAACGAAGTTGCAATGTCAATCAATTTGCTCTCCGAGTACTCACGATCGGGATTCACATACCGAGTTGCATATTTATCGGTTAACGATCACTCGACACGAGTCACATTGCAAACGCATCGAGGATTCGTTGAAATATAACGAAATTCACATGCTGGCTTTTAAGTATTAGTACCTGTACAGTGGTATGCAACCGAATTTCCAATCATGAAAACCAAACGACATTAATGTTAGCCTTGAGTGACGCTTATGGGATAATATAATTCCCTCTACGGGCTTTTACCTATTAGGCATTGAGCTATTCGAGGCTTCTTTCTTTATTACATTCGCGCAATAAAATTACATAGATACTATTCTTAAGCTTTGTGTCCACGATGCTAGAAATCGGTTCGAGATCTTGGATAGAGAAAGAATTGCTCGATTATATTGGTCACGTGACCGAATTGTTCAAATGTGATTTATTATTTCTTTCTCTGTCCAGGATCTCGGACCGATTTTTAACATTGGGACTTTATCCGTGAAATATTTTATTTACTATGCTTATATGTACATTTGTGTCATATTCCATATTATTATTATTATTATATCCAACATAAAATTAATACGTTTAAAGACAAAAAGATTCCTTTTTAAGCGTTATACAATAATCGATATCGCAAAATTAAAACGGGTAAATAATTCGGATAAAAGAAGAAAAAAAGATATTTAAAAAACAATTCAGCAATATTGATTATGACAAACTATCGGATATAGTTTTTCGTTGAAATTACCTATCGCGAGTTCAGCTTTATCGATTGATAAAGTGATTACTCGTCCTATCCTTACCAATATGTGTACGCTGCGAAAACTAGCGGATCAGCAAACAATCGCGATCGGAGTTCGTAATTCTCGCGAGAGGTTTTGCAGTTTTACGATGTATTCCCAGCCGTGACCACAGTTGTTGAAGCCAAAACATGGACCTGGGCTTATTTAACCGAAGTGGCCGCATCGTCGATACACGCGTGTAGCGCTAATGAAACTAATTACGTGCGGCGCGACATGGTGTAACGTGCACTTATGCGCGCGCGCACGCAGAGGCGCAGCCATACGTGAAATCACGATCGTCACGGTCAGATTAATTGGATTAGAGTCGGTGTTTGTCGGTCCTTAATGAGCGTAACACACATCGCCGAATCTAATAAATCAATCGCGTATGTCGCCGGGAGTTTACCCCACCACGCGTCCTCTCCCCTCACTCTCGCATTTATTATACAAGGCATTATCGTTTTCAGTGTTCGAGAATCAATCGAGCTTCCTCTCTCTATCTCGCTCCCTCTCCCTTTCTCTTTGTCTCTCTCGACACGTCGATACCGGAGAAACCGGATTTCGCGGAAAGACGTCCTACCGCGCGCGTGGACTATCGATCGCCATTCATGATTCACGAGGAACCCACTGTTCGGTGACACGCTGCAATCACATACACCCACACGCACACATACAGGTACGGTATACATGCATCTCTGGAAGAGCTACATCACATTAACGAAGAAATGGTGCATTAGGATCGGCGCGGACGGATCGCTTATACGAGAGAGTATCTACGTCGTATCTAACATATATGTAATATTTAACGCGGCCCCGTGCAATGCAAACGGGTCATATTTGAGTTTCTCGTTGAAATACAAAATTATTTCTATTATGATCAATAACAGCACTGCACAACAGAGAACATTCAGTCCAATCAATTCCCCTCAATAATTAATTAATGTTGAAAACACGTTTACAATATCGCACGTGTGTATAATGAACGCTCTCGCGTTATATCGACAAAATGATTCTTCGTGGGAAATCGAGAGAGAGAGAGAGAGAGAGAGAGCGAACTGCGGTGTTATTTAAAAAAAAATATCGCATATGAAAATATTAGGGAAATCTTTTATACTGAAAAAATGTACTAAATTTTAATAAATAATTAAATAATTTATTTGAATAGTATACCAACTAAATAGTTACTAAATATAAAGATGTATTTATAATATTTAATATAAGAACCATTAATTTGATGTAATTATCATCTTTTATTTGGAGTAAATATTTATTGTAAATAAATGTTTAGTCGGTACTATTCAAATAAATGCTTATTAAAATTTAGTACATTTTTTTCTCAGTGAACATATACTACAGTATTTTCAGTCAGAAGGTACAAATGAGATACGAGTAATCATTAGTCTAACTCACGAATGGCTGTTAATCACAAGGCTGCCGAATTTGTAACGCTCGCCCGACGAGTAATTTCACTTAACATACATTTCAATTGCGTTAAAGCGTCTGTGCACGCCTTATTTATCTAACGCAGACTTACGTCGAATGTCAATACGGAATGAGAAGACAGACAGCCCCGTGTTTAGCTCTAAATACGAGGATACGGGCCTTTGTCTCCCGCATGATGCGTGCGGTCACGTGCATGCACGTTGTACGTAACGACCGACCTGTCGTACCTCCGTTTACATCTTGTCTCCCAAGCATTCTCCTTTGGAGAAGAAGTGTAGACGCGTCAAAAATGTTGACGGCCACTTCTACGAATAGCGCAAGTATTTGCGTTTTTTTTTCTTTTTTTCTTTTTCTTTTTTTTTTTGGTGACGTTGGAATCTCTCAGGATCTCTCATGTCCCTGTGTTGCTGGATCTCCCTTTAAGAGACGACGAGAAAGGGAAGAGATGCCGTTGAATGGTTCACGCAACGACGAAGTACTGAACGAGACAAACGAGAGGGACCGAATGAATGCTTTAAAAATTTTGTCCAACGCGATAAACGCCATATGTCGCGCCATGCGAGAATCGTTTAGATGTAGGTCGAAACAGGAAATTGGAAGATTGGCGGAATTCGTACAGATTGCTTCAATATAAGTGACATGCGGTATTATTGCATCTTTCGGATAAACGATCGGAAAGTATCATACGTTATTTTAGGTATTGAATTTATAATTCTACTTTGAGCATTTTCGTTTCTCGGTTTGACAAATCATTACGCTAATTCATTTTTAGAACATTAATGAATCCAGAAATTTGTCAAGAGTGGCCATTAGTGAACTATATAAATGAAATTTTATTAAAGATTAAATATGAAAAAAATAGAATATTTAAATTATCACACTGAAAAAGTATTAGTTAAATAATAATTTATAAAACTTTAATTTAAAATTATATATTAACATACAAAAACGAATAACGTAATAGAATCTATGTTTTTTTATTTCTAGGAATTTCTTAAATTACAAAACATTTTTGGAATATTAAAATTATGATTAAGTATTTCAGAAATATTTAAAATATATAACATTTTACTATAAATATTTTAAAAAAGAGACTTTTAAAAGGAGACTAAGGGAGGGCATAGCTGCCATGTCTCCTCCTGTAGATCCATCAGTTGAATATTAAAGATAAAAAAATATAAAATAATTAAATTAATTAAATGAAAAGCCTATATGAGCTACTAGCCGACACTATAAGTTGTTCGTGTGTAACAATAAAATATATAACAAAATTGCAGACGTCTCAACTCCTGATTTGGGTGTTCTTCAGCACAAAAAAAATATATAATACATGTTCCACACACAATATTATAGTACGCTTTTTCACAGGCGGTATTGTTAAATTATTGTTCATATATAAAAGTCAAATGTATAACATCTTCAATATTTAGCAGAATAGTTAAACGGTGAGTCAAAATAACAAACTAAAATATTAGAAACAGTATAAATTATTTTAGTCAACTTAGGTACATTATTCAAAAAACAATGGCAAGATAGAAATGCGCACAATTAAATTAAGATGTGACTAAATACTGTAAACTTGCAAGAGATCGTCAAACAGTGACTATGTTAATATATACAGAATAAGATAATTAATACTAGAAATTAAAAATGCCTATTACGGTCGAAGCTGGATCTTCATTGCTTTAAATAATTCAATCTTGAATTACTAATTTACACTTGCATATATACCATAGTCTTTTTAGAACTGCGCGCCGAATGTTTTTCCAGACTATAAACGCAATTAAAACTACTCTAGTAATCGCAATAAATTTATTAACAGTTTCAACATATTAACATCTTTATAATATGATGCTTGATGATAGCATTAAATTATTGAATTGCTTGTCAATTTAATTCGCGATTATACTAGAGTAGTTTCAATTGCGTTTATAGTCCGGAAAAACAATTCGGCGCGCAGTTTGAAAAGACTACAATATGGTATATACAGAAAAAGACTATTCTTAAATCAACCATAATATACTCATATATAAGCAAAAACATTGTAATCTTGCTTTAAAAATTTTAGTCTTGAATTTGTATTGATATAAGATTTTTAATTGAGCAAGTCTTGAATTAAGTGCAAAGTAATACTTGCATCAAAACAAATTTAATCTAATCAAGATTGATATCTTTGAAGCAAGATTATAATATTTTTACTTACATATGAGTATGGTTAATTTAAGAAGTCTTTTTTCTGTGTATGGAGATACATATATAGTATACATTAGTAATTCAAGTTTGAATGATTTAAAGCAACGAAGATCCAGCTTCGACCGTAATAGGCATTTTAAATTTCTAGTATTGATTGTGTTTCTCACATATGCGGTCCAAAATAAAGATTCTTAAAATAAGATAATTATTTTACCTATATTAAAAATTAACTTCTGACTCTAATAAACACGTGTACGACATTTCAGTGGAATTATCTGGTTCTCCGACGGCTCTTCGATGCCGACAAGGCCCGAAATCGATCCGTAGGTGCCGAGCGAATTTTTTCTACCCCGGGGAGATGTAGACGCGATTGCGTGTGCGCGCGTTTAACTAGCAACGCGCTTGAATCGTTCGCTCGCGCTTGTTCGCATCAACAAGTGGCATGCGAGGGACAGTTGATTCGCGCGGCAGCCACGCACAAAGGGCCGCCGATTCCGATACTTTCATGACGGGCGAATGCACGCGAGCACCGCCGATGGTTATCGCTGCCCGCGATAGTTGCGCACGTACCAGTCACCTATGCAGTCACGATGCTTTCTCCATAGTTGTAATCGATACCGGGCACAATATGGCAGGCGTATCTAGTGTGCCTGCCATCGATACCCACTTTCAACACGCGTTCTTCGATCCGCTGATATCGCAAACATGTCGTGTAAACTAGAAAATGACGTATGCGAAACGATACTACCATTTGTATTCGTATGTATGCTACGCGCGCGCGTTCGTTACAACTAGACAGTCCTATGTTATATTAAATATTCGAGCGAATAAACGCGATCGCGTTTTCGATCGTTTATCAGGCCGTCCTCTATATGTCGTTTTATCGGGGTGACATAGAATAAACCAGAAAACAGAGATGTATGACTGTATAAAGGAAATTTCGCGTAAATTTTAATCCATTTAATATTAACCCTCCGTCTGCAATCATATTTTTATTCTCTTCGTTTGCAATTCAATCCAAGTTTTAACTGTTCTAGATTTTCAAAAAATGCGCAAAATTCAGATTACTTTTCAACATCTGTTATATTATGTATTAGATACCAAATAGTTTTAACTCAAATATTGTTTAATAAAAATATTAAAATTTGAGCAAAAATGAGGGTGAAATTTCGCTTGTGCGAAAAAAACCCATTTATAGATGAAGAATTAAGCGTTAAAATCCAACTAAAATCAAATAAGGCATTTTGCTATTTAGTTTGTTTATTCACATATCGATCATTTATTGTTTAATCCACTAAATTTTTCCAATATGCAAACGCGTCGATGTTTATGATGCACGTGTCGAGGTAAGGTGTGGCTTCGCAGGGATAAATGATCTATATTTTGTCGACTAACCCGAACCGATGAAAAGTTAATGGGTTATCCGATATCGCCGAGTTCCCGTAAATTATCAGGTGCTCGAGTTTGGTCCGAACTTAATCAGGTAAATTCGACCTCGATCCGGGCGTGGTCGGATCAACTCGAAGTCGACAACTAAAACTTCAAATACCGGGGCGCATCGTTGGATGGTGCTACAATGAAAGATAATTAAATCAGCGTCATACCGCCAACAAAGTTACGCGTAATAACCTAATCACTTTTATGATATATTAAAACAAACTTTCATTGTACGTGTCATATAATAATAAAATGATTGACAATAACTTTTTCTAAACTACTAAATTTCTTGGAGTGAAATTTCACTCCTAAAAAAGGAGTAATACTTCCTTCGGATTGAATCTCATCCCAGAAAGAGTGAAATATTACCACTCTTATTCAAGAGTGCAAATATATTTTCACTCTTTTTCAATAGTGTGTGTGGCAGTATTTTCATTTTTTTAGAGTGAAATTTCACACTGCAAGAAATTTAGACGTAAAAATTTACTACTGCACGTTTCCACATGAACTTATTTTTTATTTTACATCGTAATCGTATCTTACAATTTGTAGATATTGTCTACTTTATTATTTTATTCCCTGTCTTGTATCAGTTGTCCCAGATTTAAATAAATAATGTCGTTACTATTTTCATTCATATGCCCGTCCCAAATTTTTTTCTATTTTTATGTACCCCTTCCAAATGTATCTCTATTTTCATATATTCTTTCGCACCTTATTTCTCTTGCTAGCTATATAGCTTTTCCTCGGCTTATTGGGAAATGAAATAATAAAGGATATTGAGGAATAAAATAACAAAAATATACCAAATTCTCAGCACATCTTATTACAACGCGATATATTGTCAATATATACAAATATAAAAATATACCGAAATCAGATCCACTGACCTATTAAATGTGAGGAACATCAATCAATATCGCTGTATCTCTATGCATCATCCAGCGTTATCAAAAACCACGCTTCAGCAAAATTCGTCCTTTTCATTTTTCGCACAGCGAATGAAATTCATGTCCCTTCGATCCACGGATTGATCGACTCTCCCAATCTATCGCTACCAGGTTGCTCAATCGTTTGCAAAAAGTCACGTGACTCCTCCATTTTTTAACAGCGGATCCTAATTCGTAATCAAATCGCACGTCGAACAATACGTCACGGTGAATAATACGAAAGCGATTTATTCGAGATGTCAGTCGATTCGTGACCGAAATGACGTTCTGTTTGCGACAACTCGACGTACGAGCTTGCGATATTTCATCGAGGATCGTGCAATCAATAATGTCTTTGACGCCACTGTAGCGCGTCACGACCTGCTAACGATATTAAAGTTTAGCTGTGTTGAGATTTCTCTCCCTCCCTCTCTCTCTCTCTCTCTCTCTCTCTCTCTCTCTCTCACCCCTCTCTCCATCGAGCAATTTTAATCCGCTTGCGGAAAACTAAGAGAAGTCGCGAATACTCGGCGACTAGCGGTTGATACGCAGGGCAAAGTTTCCCCTCGCGACTTTTTGAGTTTACGACAGCGATTTGCATTTTACGTCTATTTGAGCCGGGGATCTCGCTCGTGCGCGCATAGTCCTTAAAATTAGAGTGGCACTTGAATCGATCCTGTTAAGAGCTACGAAATCACGTAGTCATAAACGTTCAAAACCGAGGGAAATCGATTAACCGAGGTATAACGATTGGGTTCGCGCGTTTCGCTTATTTTCCTTGTGTTTGCATAACGAGCCGTAATACCTGTGCGAAGTCGAGGCTACCGATAATTAATTACCGGCGACCGTCATCGCCGTTAGCTTTTTAGACGTCGCTCGATGTCGTTGTTGAGAAAAGTGGAACGAACTTTTCTTCCCTCGGCATTTAATGAAGCGCGCTGGTAACTGGTTTCATTCCCGACACGACAACCGCGATTTTCTTCCTCACTTTTCTCTCTGATAAACACTCACGCCATACAACGCGACGTGACGGTTATCGATAATTCTTTTGATTTGATAAAAATTATATCGTGTTGGCATGCAAGACGGTACCTTCGGAAAAATAACGATCGGAATTGTAACGATAAGAATTATAACGATAAGCTCCCTGAAAAGCTTCGTTTCTTTTCTCAATATTGACATTGGCCACAAGTTGAAAAATTAACTTATAAAATTTCATTTCCGCACGCGGCTTAATTGCATCGAGAAAAATGCGTACAAAATTTACACACACTAAACTGCGTTACCGTTTAGATTATATTTGCTAATGTCGCAAATATAATTTAAACGCTAACGCAGAAGTTGGACAGTTCACACTTATCCTTGTCCTGCCGAGGAAGAAAAAAAGATAAGTAATATACGTGTTGTACTGTGTAGTATTTAATCATTCGCGGCTTGGCAATAACGGAAGTGCGCGCATAATTCAAAACTTCTTATTCCCTACGCGTTATTACTCGGCGCGAATAATCAAGATCGTAACCGCGCTAAAACGGGTATACGCGTGCATTTATTATTCTCACGGTGACGCGCGTTCACTGTTAAAAAATGACCCATGCCGCCGACATACTGTGCGGGGAATTACCGTAACGCGTCGAGCGACTACCAACACCATCGGACGAGATGCTCTAACGCGTTTTATATCGGCTCTCGGTAATTATCCGTCGACCTCGCACTATAAACATCCTTTTTGCGCGCCTTTTCAATGTATCCGGAAGCTTAATCTTAGATTATGTTCAGATTTCCCCTCACTGAGAGAAATGTTTGATATGAATAACCATTTACTTTGTTGATGTGTAACTTACGAAAACATTCTTACCTTTCAATTTAAAAATTGTGTATTCTTATTAAAATTTGACAATTCTAATCAAATTTTATAGAACAAAATTTTTTAATTAAGTCACATATCAACAAAATAAATTGTTATTCGTATCAAATATTTCTCTCCCAGGTATAGAGTTACTAGCTATATTCTTTTAATAGTACTGCACTCGTGAGAGGTCGTCAAACTTCTAGTTTATTAACCCTTACCGTACCATCTACAATTTGGTGCCTCATCCATACCATCAAGGGTCACTTCAAATCTCTTCGTTTTTTCACCTCTTCAAAATAATTCAAAAAATCTCTAAAAATTCACCAACATACTTTCAACTTTCTAGAATAAATATTGACTCTTTATTTTGGAAAATAATAAAACGTAGTATAATTTATAATTACCTCAAAGAAAGACTCAAAGAAACTTGCACGCACAGGAATCGCTCGGTTACCCATATTTAGTACGGTAAGGGTTAAAATCAAAATGTTACCTTTATAAAATTATATTAATAAGAAATGTCATGAAAATTAATATTTATTCTAGAAATTTTATTTTATTAAATACCTACATAAAGAAATTGTACTTTTTCCTTCCACCCCAAATCATTCTTTTAATATCTATGTACTTTTTTCTTACGATTCAGATACGGTAACTTCACCCAGGTATCATTCCCTGTTATTTACCGAATGTTGAACAGAGATAAAATAATACCTAGAGAGCTCGCGAGTGGGAATCTAAACGCGTCCTCTTACAGGGAAAAAACGTCGAGGCAACGAAGCGATGGGGCGTCGCGTCGCAACGCGATATTTGCTCGACTAATACGTGGTATGTTTAGATGCACTCTGTCGTTGACATACGTATTATTGGTAGAAAAACACATCGTCCATGATACGTGCCGACCGGTGACAGAGATGCACGCGATTGCAATGAACGCGTATCACGTCAACCGTGCATGCAACGGCGAACGCGTTAGCGGCTGCGTGCATTCGATAATTGATATTCCACCGTGCATACCTGTACGCTGTTATGATTTTCGATATATTTATTCCTAGTGCCTTCGACCGTGCTGTTTTACGCTATTTTACGTGGCGGTATCACCGATTCGATTAGTTTCGTGACAAAAAGATAAAATAATACGCGAATTGTCCGTAACATCGTAAACGTATAGAGTGCCGAATATATACTACGGACGTTTTTGGAAACGAAATCAGACGTAAATTAAATGTCAAATCGAATATATCTTTTCTTACTCAAATATATTATATTAATTATGAGATCGAAAAACGAATTAGCAATGATAGAGAATTCACACCAAATTCTGATATATTATAGGTAATATTCCATTTATAGGTAACAGTGCTGATTAGCAATTAAGTCATCTTAAATATCCTAAAATTAAATTAATTAAAATAATATTTTTATCATTTCGATTTATATATCATTTCAGATATATATAAATCGATTGAGACAGTATAATCATCTATTCTATCTTTGTTGATATGTGGACTAATAAAAACTTACTTATTTTTTCATGAAAAAAATATTGTTCTACTCAAAATTTGATTAGAATAATACAATTTTGATTATTCTAAACAAATTTTGATTAAAACACAATTTTTGAATGAAAAAGTAAGAAAGATTTTGTTAGTCTCATATATCAATAAAATAAATGATTATATGTACCAAACATTTCTCTCAGTGTATCTGATAAATATAGTAGGTATTCTTGCGCTATATTGTGAAACATCGAGAATTTCGTTATGCACCATAATTATCTTCGTCACGTATCTAGAGAACTATCGACTGAACAACCAGAAATTGAAATACATACCGCGCGTGGCGGCATACCGCTCTGCTTTAGAGATTCTTGTATAATTAACTTCGATAACCCTCGAAACCTTTCCTTTCACGCTGCGCGCGTTCGCGTCGTAAATATAAAATAAAAGCTGCAGACACGTAAAGCACACCTTCAATCGGAAAACCTTTCTGAACGAAGAGAACTCTCCGCGATAATGGAAAATAATATTGTCACGTTATTCACAGAAATACAAGTCGCTTTCAAATAAACTCAGTCGACTCGTAAATTAACAGGATATTCTGTATGTACGAGTAAGTAAATTATTGGGTTGGAACACAAAAGTAGCGAACTTCAAAATTCAAGCAGCTGTTAACTCTGTTAAAAATGAACGAAATTTGAAAAAATAATTTTAAGCCAAAAAATCTGTGCTTTCAAAAAGTTACTATGTTTTAGTTTTTGAATTTGATAATTTTTATACATAGAAAATATTGAGATGAACAAAATGGGAAATTTTCTTTTCACTTTGCGGACCTGTTATGTGCTCCAACAAAAATTTGCAAAGATTTTCGACTTTTTAACATGAAAAAAATTTTCCCTACAAAATCGTTTTTCAAAAATGTTCGTGGATTAGATAAAAGAAGCGTTTTGACTTTAATTGCTCATAATTCCGTTAAAAATCATCGTACCATAATTAAAAAAACAGATTCTTAAAGCTAAAACTTTGCCCTGTCAAACGGTATTATTTATTAAAAATTAAAAAAAAACTTATAGACATGATACAAATAAAGTAGCTGTATGAACTTTTGTTCCAATTGAAAAATATTAAATATACGTTAATAAATCAAACTTATCAAGACTCGTTACAAATCAAAGAATTGGAAAGAGTAAGGGCACTAGGAGGAAAAATATTAATTTCTGATCGAGACAGTCACTAATCGCCTATTTTCGAGAGATCGTAATTGCACATCTGTTCGCGACTCAACGTTCTATTTGAAACAGGGAACAGTTGGTGGCACTATATTTACGTTAAAGCCCGTTATTATGGAAGGTGCATAAATTCGTCCAAGCTGCGGCATTAAACTTCGGACACTCATAATCGTGCGGTCGCGCGAGCGTCATTCCCTCCAACCACTCTCTCATACTCTCTCTCTCTCATCGTACCGTACGCGGCGTCACTGCTGTCAATTACGCCACTCGCATAATTGCACTCGCGTTTGCGCATATCTATGAAGTAGTTTACCTATGTATCCCCGGTTTACACGGCTGCTCTGAAACTCACCCTTGCTTACGTTGATAACCCCACTAAAAACTCGAGCGACGGAATTTCAACCGGCACGAATAACAGTGGGCGGTTTCACGCTACGGGGGTTAGAGCTAAAATTAATCAGTATCCGCGTGAGCCCGCAAAATTGCCCCGAGCATTTGTTTAACGAACGCTCCACCGAGTAATTCGAAACTTCCGCGAGATTCACTTCGAACGAGTTAGAAGTCGCGGTCGAGAGCTAGAAGTCGACGCAGACAGCATTCCCCGCCGCGAACGCGAATCGCGTCTCGTTTTGTAGGGCAACCTATATCGATAATGCAAAACCGTGTCGCAACAGTATATAACTTCCTAAACTCGATGCCACACCGATTCAACTTTGCCGCGACGAAGTCAGGATGACATTGTTCCCCTTCACGACGCGTATAACAGATCGCCGACTATTAAAGGTACAAAGTGGACGATTAAGAAGAGTTATTATATTACTTTCTTCATTACTTTTTTAAATTTTTAAATTATGTAATTGCATACGTTTACAAAAACTTTTTAATGGAGAGTACTTTTTTCGTGACCGTTTGGGGAACGTTTTATTTCTCTGCGTTTTCTTATGTATTTTTTCTTCATTTAAAATTGTTACAATGTACCAATTTTTCCTTGAGTGCAGCGTCATTGTTATGATAATTCGGTTTTCATGAAAAAAAAAATACATAAGAAAATGTAGAAATAAAACGATCTCCAAACAATCGTGAAAAAGTGAAAATTGTACCTTCCCTTAGAAAATCTTTGTATGGAAGAGATAATTATCCAATAAAAGAGAATAAATCTAAAAATAAGATTTACCAAACACACGGAAAGAACGGTTTTATAAAAGTATTTAAAAATTTAGCTACAGATCTAAATATAATTTTGTTGAACTATCAAAATAATTATAAAACACTCAAGCTAAAATCAAAACTTTTTATAACATTACTCTCATCATACTTGAATTTTCTACACAATTATTTTGATAGTTCAACAAAATTATTTTCAGGTCTATGGCCGGTATTCATAGTCGATTCTTATTTCAAGACCGTCTTAAGTACGGTCTTAAGACGCTAATGCAGCCCTCTGATTGGTTCGTGACTTCTTAAGACCGTACTTAAGACGGTCTTAAATATAAGATCTGACTATGAATACCGGCCTACACTGTTAAATCTATAGTGTCAAATTTAATAATTTAAAAATTTAGCCAGATATACACTGTTAAATTTTATAGAGTCAAATTTATTAATGTGAGTCGCCACTGCTCCTACTAAATATATCGTTATTTTTTACTAAAATGATAATTAAATTTGACACTATACAACGTTAAATTGATATACTGTATAGTGTCAAATATAACAATTGTTTTATTAAAAAATAACGATATCATTGAGTAGGAGCAGTGGCGACTCACATTAATAAATTTGACCCTATAAAATTTAACAGTGTATATCTGGCTAAATTTTTAGATACTTCAAAGAAAATCGTGCAATATAACGAGCGGCGATATATTATGGAGCAAAATATAAAGGTGGCAATATAACCAAAAAGAATACTAGAAGAACGTCTCCAGCATGATTTGACATCAGTACAATATGAGAAAACAGTTAGACAACATAAAAAAGCCTGCGATGCACTTTTCTTTCCGATTAATATTTTTTCTTCGTTTTTCATGTCACTTTATCACTCTTCCCCCTCGTTCTCTCTCATATCTTGCCTTCTCCGGCGGTAGTATCGTTCCGATGAAGCTCATACGTACATTGTCACGGCACGAGACGACCAAGGAATGATTCTGGGTCGCCATTCCCTCCTCGTAAAGTTTGTCGTGGAATTGTTGCGCCGTCGGTGTCAGATAAACCGCGGGAAAGCGTTATTGTCCCAAAGTAATCGTCAACGTGAAGAGACGAGAGACAGAGAAGACGGAGCGAACTCGGCCGCGACATGTTCTTGTCCGTTTCGCCGTTCGTGGAAGTGATATCTCACATGAAATGTGTGAGGAATACGATTTTAAAGCTGGTAAGAAAGGAGGGAGGGAGAAAGAGAGAAAATTTTCATGATGACCATCGACGAAACGAGCATGAAACCAGCGTTACGACTTGTCGTGGAGCATCTCGTAAAAGATCCATCGAAGGATAAGATCTAATTATAATGATTGCAAAAACGAATGCGACGAATTGGACCGAGATAAATTGGCCGACAAGTTTAATTTTTATCACTCATTGACCGCTATTACCGCTTGCATTCGCTTTAATCAACTCATCTCATATAGGTCATAAGCTGTACATTGAATTTTGCAAAGTAACTTTGTAAAATTGTATTTTATTATCATATATAAATAGCCTGTTGCCGGATGATTAAATGAAAACGTCGTTTCTGCTGTTCCGAGAGAAATTATCATTTATAAATCGTCACAGTGTTAGTGCCATTAAATGTCGTTGTTTGCGTAAAATCAACGCGGTATCGAATTATCTGTATACGTATTATCTGAATCGCCAACATTTCTATTACATTTGTAAACAATCGCGCAATAAAATATCGAGAATCCGAAAATTCGCAGCGCAACGCAAGTTACGTCAAAATTTCAGTATAATTCTGTATCGCTTAGTATCATCGTGTTATTTGCATTTACGGCGTTTGAATTTCGATCGTGATTTATAGCCCTGGCAAACGCGCGTAACCAACGCGGAAAATCGAACGGCTCTCCCCCCCCCCCCCCCATCTCTCTGCGCGAAATAAATCGGCGATTGTTGCGCGTTACACAATCGACTTTTATCTACGTCGCTTAAAGTCGCGTTCGTGTTCCGACATTATCCCCAAAATAGCTCGAAAACAATCCAATGCGACGTAACAAAGGGACCATTGCCGATCGATCGGGGATGCGCCATTTCGTCACCGCGAAATTCGTACGCCTCTGCGATTGTTGCGTCCCGCTATTGGCCGTTAGATAAACCGTCGGTGGAACTTTATTGTTCCGAAGTAATCGTTGTGGTGAACGACAAGGATGCTGCCGAGTGTGTCGCCGCTCGTCCAAATATCGTCGAGTTACGATGGCCGTCGATTCATTTGGAGATGAATGTCCAAAAAAAAAAGGAAACTTTTTTGCCGGTCTCGTCGCGCGAGAGACCGACGAACTCGGAAATAACTGGACCTTTCGCGTACGCGCAATAATGCGCGAAAGCGAAACGGAGGTCGGAATAAATTGATGTCTCGCGTTTGATTAAATTAACGCCCGTCCGCGCCCGTCCGCTCTCTCCCATATTAATTAACGTTGAAACTCTTTGCGCGTCCCCGGATGTTCCCGGACGATGGAAAAAGGCGCGTGTGTAATCATTTTAAGCGCGAGCGTCGAATTAAACGCGGTGCTTTCGGTGCGCGAGACGCAAAAGCGTATATTCACAATGCGCATCCGCATCTGTTTGACTGCTTCGAATGACGCAGCGAGAAAAAGTGAGACGATCAACCGCGTTGTCTTTAGTCACTACGACAGAGCCGTCGACAATGTCTGGCGATGAAACGGAAAATCTTCGTAATGACAGGTGTTCAAGTCTGAGACACAATTGAAAGGCGCAGACACAATATGCGCTATTAAATCTATATAGTTTAAATTTAACCTAATTTAAGTCGTTACTGCTCTTTCTCAATATATCATTTTATTCTGAAATAATATTTAGTTAAACTTATTGACATTATGTAGTGTTAAATTTAATCAATGTTTTAGTATAAAATAATGATATATTGACTAGGAGCAGTGACAACTTAAATTAGGTTAAATTTGATACTATAGATTTAACCCTTCGTAGTACTTCTGGATCAAAATGACCAGAGCATCATTTTTTACGTTAGATAAAAGATGAACTTCCTGGAATCGGAAGGTCGCGTACCTGCCATTGACTGAAGGCTTGAAGCTTCAACAATCGATAGAGATACTTAACTTCTTAATCAGACCGTTAGTATGCGTCTAATAGCCATTCGTACAAAAAACGTGCTTTGAAGTGTGACCACGAAGGGTTAACAGTGCATAGAGACAGGTAGAGATCCTTAAGTAAGAGATTGGATAAAATACGTTTGGTCCATATATTTTTCAAGACCTACTTAAAATAGAATGAGATAACAAACAACAAAAGAACCGTGGATCAAATGAAAACAATGATTTGGTTTGAAAGGCTTATTCCACGAACGCTAGATAACGGAAGCGAAAATTTAAATTTATTTATATTTAATACATAGAGAATGAAATAAATTATACATCTATCTTATTCCATCTTAAGAAGATCCTTAAAAGAATTACCGATATTTCATAATTTGAAAATATCTCTGAATAGGTTTTACAAAATTACAAAATTCTTGTACAGGATTAAAGTATGCACAAAATAATAGCTATTGGAAATATCGGCTTTGTACCAAAAACGAAAAAAAATTAAAAATCACTTATTTTTAGTACGTACAGCTGTCATCCGACGATAATATTTGCTTAATGCAAAAATTCTATGTACAAAATAAAGTGGCTTTGCCATAGAGACAACATGCATGAAGAGTGTCGTGCAACTAGATTAAAAATCTAGAAAAAACGATTGTTTAGAATTACGTTTTATAAATACAAATAGAGATGAGGAGTGGTAAAGATGAACAATATTGCGTGTAGCAGGAGGTGCCGGATCTTGCAAGAGATGGCGCTGCAATATGTTAGATAAGAACAGATACGCACTTAAGTAAGATCGATAAGAAACTAAATTAAATATATCATTATTATCGATATTTTTAGTTTGCAATTAAAAGGTTTATTTTATCAACATCGTTGGAGTTCGGCCTTTGCTTTAGGATCCCGTTATTAAATAGGTTCTGAAAAATATAGACTAAACGTATGGTACTCAATCTCTTTTAAGGCTCCCTAACAGTAATCAAAAGTTGTCTAAACGGTGTCCAATTTCTAACTTGAGGATTTCTGTAAGAATAGAGAATAACAGATTTCAATCCATCAGTAATCATATATATATGTGTATGTATATATATATATATATATTTATATTCTATACATTGTTTTTCATAGGTTGAAATCTGTTACTCCCTATTCCTATTATCTATCCTTTTCAAATATGTCTCAAGCTTTACTTTCGCGAAGTGCAACACACTGGTGCGATAAGTTCATCGAGGAATAGAAAGACACGGTTTGACGACTCGAAAAGCGGAGAGCAGTTCAGAGCGTTGCGCACTCGGCTGGAATTAACTCTCTATCGAAGCTACGAACGACCGTCGTATCGTTTCTTTGGTGAACGACGGTGATTGATGAGCCGAGCTCGTCCCAGAGTGATGGCATGAACCACGCGAAAAGGAGACCTCGTCCTCTTCTTCTTTCGCCCCCGATCGTATCCGTCGATTATCCACGTCGACAATTTGACGTGTCGTCGCCTGCGAAGAAAAAGTTGCTCCCTTGTAATCGAGAGTGCCGCCGGATGGCCCTCTCCGGGTTAAGGGATTCAACGAATAAAACGTTCCGTTGGATTCTTCAGTCGTGAACCGCTTCATGCTCTTGAAAGTTGAACGAGATACGCAATCGCCATTTTGTCGCTTTTCTTGTCTGATTTGACGACAGTGGTAAAATGCGAGCCTTTTAGGTGCGGTTGCACATAAAATCACGTACATTGTACCTACATAGGATTAATTAAATTTTGTATGTTACTATCTACTTTTTATTTTAATTCACAAACTAGTTTGTGAATAAAAATACAGTCTACAGTCATAACTAGCGTTACGCATGACTTTAGAATCATAAAAGCAATGTTATAATTTTTTCCACCTTTTCTTTACGCTTCCAGAAATTTGTTATAATTTAAAAAATGCCAAATTTTTCACAAGAATTGATACACACTTTTATTTAAAAAAGCCATTTAGCCATATTAGAACTAACATAAAAAAATTCAATAAAACGTTATTGGTTGTCACATGGTAGAAGTTCTTCAAAAAAATAGGTTCATAGGTTGGAAATAAGTTATTAGGTGTTAAACTTAATCCCTGCCGTTTTTCGTCTCCAAAATTGATTTGTTTCGAAGGGAAATACTTTAATCAAGTATTATTAATAAAGTATTATTAATTAGTAATAAAGTAGACTGTAGAAAATGGAAGAAATTACTTTGATTAAGGTATTTATTCATCTTCCCTTCGAAACAAACCAATTTTGGAGACGAAAAACGCAGGAATTAAGTTTAACACCTAATATAATGTGATTGTTGTTTAAAACAGGTTTTTTAAAGTATTAAAAATTGTTGAGATGTGATCCTTATAATAATGTTTTATGCGAGGGGTTAGATTAGTTATTACATAAAGGATATATATTATGTATATTTATATCTGATGAGGACTGAGTTAAGTTGAAACGTACTGTTCTGATATGGAATAATAAAATTATTATTTATGTACATCTCTAAAAATTGCTCATCTATATATTTTAAACCTGGATTGGATTCAATCAATTATCTCTAAAAAAAATATCAATTTTGTGATTTAAATATTCATAGCTTCAATATACCGTGGTATATTGCAATCTTCGGCTTGAAATTCCCGGCATTCATACCAGAATCCAAGCTCTCGAATCTCGTCTCATTCGATCTCGTTAAGACGCTTGGATAGCATCGGATCAATCTCCGTAGCACACACTCGGAAGAGACTTGCTCTATATTACAGCCTACTCGAACGGATTGCACCGGCACGCAAGCTCGTGTCGACGTACATACATATACGCGAGTTGGTCGGTCGATAAGGCTTATCAACTCCTTAATTTAACCCTCCCCTTCGTACATTAGCGTGCGCTGGGCGTGCATTAGTTCACATTACTGTTTGACGCAATCGATGGTGTCGGGAAAGCTGGGGGGGGGGGGGGGGGGGAGGAGGGACGTACGCGCGTCGCGGTATACCTCTTCCACTTAATTACGACGTGTATACGAGTGATTCGAAATTATACGCCGACACGTCTGTGGGCGTTTCTATTTGGTGTATGCATGCATTTCCACGAGATCTCGACTAATATTCGAAGATGATGCAACGTTCGTATTGCTGACGCTTTATTCTGAAACTTCGTCTAATTTCAAGCAAGGATATTCACTTCATCAGACAGAGTGCTGCCATTATCCAAAGGTACTAGTGATTTGTTATTACGAATCTGTAACGACACGAACATCGCAGTTGTCTCGATCGAACCGAGGTGGGAAACCATCGGTTAAAAAATTATGCGCGTGATATTCGCGTGATAAATAAGACGAATTATCAAATCAAAGACTGACCGCGCGTGCATGTCAAACTTGATCCGCTCAGCGATGAGTAACGCAAAACAGAATTATTTAATAACGCAAAGAATTAATTATGTTCTCTCTCTGGATAGCGATATCGCCGATAGCACACATAGACGACAGTTCGCAATTACGTCTCGTTACTCGTTGTCGCTCCATTGTCGACTATTATCAGTCTACCCCAACCATTACCATTGCGCGCCCCGTCGAGCGTGGAGCGACGCGGAGCGTGACCTACATCGCCGAGACTATAACGCACGTATCTCTTCCGGCATTCTCGCTTCCAGGTATACCGGCGTTTCCAGTATTCGATAAGCAAAGCTATACTTGCTCTTCTCAATAGAGTTATCGAATATTTATAGCCGGCTTCCAGCGTAGGTCCGCACGATAGCGCGGAAGACCGTTTGGCCGCTGACGATCGATCGCGCAAACGGACTTCCCTATATCGATCGTGCGCGCGCGATCGCGCTCATGGTATGTTCCTCGTGTATGTTCGAGGCGATTGCACTTTCCGCGTGGTTTAAGGGTCGACCCGTGTCAAAGCGCAAACCTGAGACGCTTCGCTTATCTTGCGATGTTACGCCATTATGGAACACGGGCGAAATGATAAGGGGAAAATAGATAGGTATGAATAAGTTAATCATCAAACTTTAACTCGGACCATATTGGAAGATAGTTTGCGTTATAGTCTGTTAAGAAGCACTCTACATGGAGCGTTCCAGCATAAAAAAAAACAATCTCTCTAAATTCTCAATTATTTGTTTACATATTCGCAGATTAAATGAATTATATCGCGCGTACGTGTGTGCGATTTATACTCATTGCGATGAAACTGATGGTACCCGTTGATGAGTCTTTTTTCATCATCCATAATCTCTCATTCTAAAAAAATAGTATATATTTCAAGACATGTCGCGGGATTAAAAATAATACGTTTGTGCGACACGTACACGGTATATTATTCTTCGTTCCGCTAAAGTTTAGATAAATTTTGATGAAGTTGGAAAAACGACGTAGAGTCTAATATTTCAGATCGATAACGAATGTTTCAGCGTTTCGGGTCAACACTGAGCCAAAACTTAATGGAGTGGTGGTGCGAACTGTTTCATGGAGCGACAGCGGCGACGGCGGTGGAGTTTCGAATTTATTTATAGGGAAAATGTCGTTCCACCGGTGACGCGTAACCGACCACGGAAGTATATCGACGCTCGATGCTATAAATTAACGACAAGAATTATTATTGTTCTAAATAGCGCGCGGATGGCCGATGGCAAAAGCGATATCGTGCGGCGCGCAGTCTGAAAGCCGCCGCATAATTTACTAACAGCGTTAAATTAACAGCGGGATGCTCGATGACTGGCTGGGGACCAATACGAACAATGTACGGCCTATAGGCCGGCGAACGTTAAAACGAATACAGAAGCGAGCTGATCGTTAATATCGTACAAACACAAATGCGCGCCAGTCCCTTTTCTACCATTTCTTCTCTCCCTCGTGAACGAAAATGTCTCCGGTGACGACAAAAAAGGAGATGGATCTCTCTGCGAACCTCGTTCCTACCCCAACGCGGAAATACGCGCGCACGCGCCTGTATATGTGTGTGTGTGTGTGTGTGTGTGTGTGAATGCTTTCCAGAGGATATACAGAGACAAAGGACAATTAGATGGATTATCGACGTCGCTGTGCAGCTTCATAATAGAGAGATGTATGATACCCGCATTACGTAGCAATTACTTTAATTAATACCGAGAATACAGTTGAAAATGGAGCTAATCGTGTAGAAAATATGTAGCAAATATGCAATACATACATTAATGTATTCTCGATGCACGACATCAAAGTGTCCCGCAGCGATATATATATATTCCAGAACTCGTGTCGAACATATGAAGAGAAGAGGTGGTAATTAAGCGGTTTGTGTATATCAATGCGTACCCTCCTCCCATCGACCTCTACTATTGTGACAGGACCAGGGTACATATGATGCCGTTAGATTATGCTCGGTCCTATTGTCTAGACTCCGTATTATACACATGTATAGCTGCATGCATGTAACATTTTATACTTGAGTCTGATACACACATGTGGAATCGTGACAATGTGATTTTAACGATTTATAGGGAATTCTGTTGGACTCAACTAGTGCATAGGGGAGACAAGGATCAAAAGTAACACGGGTAAGTTGTAACAATTATATAGAAAAACGTTATAAACAAAATATGCAAGTGTAAGGGAGAGATAGAAGTTTGTAATAAATATATTATAAACTTCTACACGGAGAGAATTTTTTCTTAGAGTTTTTCTGAAAATATGGTAGTTGTGGGACATTATATTTCGAAGAGTTTTATGTAAATTTCTCTCATTCATTAATAAAAGTACAGTAACATATAAAATAAGTTTGATTAATTTTACTGAAGTGCATGGTAAAAATCTTTAAAATATTGTATTGTGCCACAACTACCATATTTTCAGGGTAAATTTTAAGAGAAAATTCTCTCCGTTTATCTCTTCCTTACGCTTTTGTATTTTGTTTATAACGTTTTATATGTAAGTGTTACAGTTTACTCGTGTTACTTTTGACCCCAGTCTTCCCTACTAAAAAACACACAACACAAACGCCAGATATAACGTATAAATCTACGTAAATATAAAATATATAGGAGTCAGTCATTTTGACCTAAGTTCAACTGAATTTCATTCCCACGCGACAGCGATCGATCATTTCACGCTTGATATTAATTTCTGCCCATCTGTAATATCTCACGATCTATTCATATTGAGGAAGTGATTCAGTAATGAAATTTCATTTTGCAGCTGGATTTATTTCAAATCGTTGTGAAACGAAAATATAATATAACGGTGTCTGGGTATTTGATGATTTCGTATCCGCCGTAAGATCGCTAGCGACGTTTTTACGTGAACTCGTAAAAAGGACACCCAGTTACAACAACGAATGAATATAGTGACACGTGGGTAAATACTACGCACGTACCATGACCCATGACAACGTTTAATAGATAAATGGCATGTCAAAAACCTCGAGGTTGCCAACGAAAAATGAACGTAGAGACATGAGACAAAGATGGATCTCTCCTGTGTTTTCCGACCTGCACGCGCATGACACACACTTTCGGTACGCATGTGTATATCAGATCCTAGCGGGTATAATAAAGTTAATAGAGTAGAAGACATAATCAAATCTATTTTGATGATTAATAATAAGTAATATATAATGATAAAATAAAAATAAATGATTCAACTCAATCGACTGATTAATTTAGTCAATCTGGTACTCTCTAAAAGTGAATCAGTGTATTATTATTGACTACAGTGCTACACTTATAACTGATGTACTTTCAGTAAATGTTTTCTGTTATTTTATTTTTTAAATAATACACTGATTCACTTTTAGAGATTATAACTTTCTGCAAATTCATTTATAGAACATCCTAATTTCTAAAAGTGACTCAGTGTATTATTACTGAAGAGAACAGTAAATATTTGCTGATGATTACATCAGTGTAGCACTAAAGTCATTAATTTATTTTTAGACAGTATATATAGATATATTATAACTTCATTTTTTATCCTTGCCAAAGAAAAAAGAAGGCTGAGAGAGTCACGCGTAACGTGATAAGAATATCTTGTGTACATGAACACGATGATAGTCTCTAAGGATGCAGATGAAGGACAATTAGACGGTCTATGGGTGTCAATGGGGACCACAATAGTGCGACGTGCCACGACCTTCGCTCCGGAGCTCATTGCCGTATCTATTACCGTCAGCGTACACCTCTCTCTCTCCCTCCCTCTATCTTTGTCCTTCTAGCCCACCCACACTGCAACACTGCCATACTACGTCGCATCGAATTGCCAACCACCGTCGTGACACACGATGTGGTAGACACGTTAAATCAACGTGGAGACCACGTCGTAGTCGCGAGCTCTCTCCTTCTCTGTCTCTTTCTCCCTTTCTCCCCCCCCCCTCTCTCTCTCTCTTTCTCAGCTAGATATATAACTCACGATGCAATGGAACGTTATTCCAGACCGTCGTCCGTATCCAGGTGGAATACCCATCGCCGAATTGCATTACATCGTAGCGTGGCGCAAACAATGACGTGCCTCGCTTGTTTGGTCTACTAACTGTTCGGGGAGCGACGTTTGATCGTCGCGCGAGGAACCCTCGGGAAAAGATTATCCGTATTCCACCGTTTCCAGAAACAGCAAATCCGTAATATCGATCCTCGAAAACTGGATCGCACGGAAACCCTTATCGAATGCCTGCTCGCAGAGAACTCTTGCTCGTCAAACTTTTCGGACGGTCACGAGTGCGAGCGTAACGAGCACATCTCGGAGAGCACCGTCATACTTCCGTTCGATTATACTTTCATACTTTTCGTCCGATAAACGGAGCTTTGTGAAAGTTTCGCAACACCTCATGCGAGCAATCCTCCAAGATGACAATGCAAGAATTCTTCGACGATTGCAGTCATAAAAATTTGTAGTTTACTCGGAAAAATCTTGCAAATGTATAAGATAAGAGCCTTCGCGACTCGTGAATTTTTCGAGAATAAAAACAATCGGCGGCTTGGACATAAACTGAGAACAGCATGATTTTCCTTTTTTTTCTTTCTTTTTCAACGTTGTCGGAGTACCTTCCTCGTTCCAGGACTTTTCCGCGAAATGGTTCGCCTTCTTAAGCGCGCGCGCTCGATTGCATCTGCATAAGGACGCAGTTTATCCTATGTTTCCTGGGAGGCAACCCCGGGCGAGGAATACGGTGAATTGCGTTTCTTTCGTGGAATATATGTATCGTGTGTACACGTGGCACACACGAGCTTGCATTTGCATTTGTATTTCACCTCGGAGTGGTACAGTGGACAGGCGCCGTTAAATTAAAGCGGAATCACCGAGAATTTTTACGTGGCAAGGAAGGCGGATGGCTCTCCCGGGAAGATCTGTTCTCCTCATGGCGGAGAGGGACGGCCGTAATTGGAGGAACATTTCTCTCGAAGTGCTCGTTTCTGTCAAGACACTCCCGCGAGCACGAGGGCCCCATGCTCCATCGTGCGCCCTCGATCGCATCCCCGGGGTCACGTGCTATCCGGAGAAGACAACCTTTATACGGCAACTTTATGTTATCACTCGCTACCGGAATCCATAAAACATCACGAAATACGAAGCATAAAGCGAACTCGCGCGACGCCGGATCCAAGAGAAATCTGGTAGAAATGTTATTTTCCTCCACAGTACACGCTCCAAATTTCTACATACGTATTTCGAAAATATTGTAGCCATAAAGCGACGCATCAATTTCGAACTATTGTAAAATATTGTTAATATTTCAATTTACTTTCAACCAAAAAAAAAAAGAAGCATATACTCATTATTTTCCATCATATCACAATTGTTCTTTTCTGAGCAAAATAAGTTACAACCACGGTTGCTATCTTTTCGATTTTCAGCCAGAGAGATTCCGGCTTTTTGAATGAATCTCCGGTCGATGAAAAAATCTCTGACTAACCTCTGAAAATTTTGATAACCTTTCTTTTAAGTGCTCCATTTTCCTCCGGTTTTGAGAAGGAATTTCCGGCGAGCAATTTCCAGTTTCGGCAAAATACTGCAATCTCCGGTAAGAGAGCTGTCGAGCTTCAGATAAGATATAGTTCAAAAAAAGTGGCAACCGTGGTTGCAGCACAGCTTGTAGCAGCAATATACTCGCAACTAAAGAGATAAGGGATAAAATTCGTTATCGTAATTATATGTACTTTCTCGATAAAAAAATATGTAAATAAAGTAGCAAATTTTCGGGTTTCTACGTGTCCTTTTTCCTTGCGTCCGACATCAAATCTGAATATCACCGGTCTTTTCCGCCTCGTGTGTTGTTTGCCGTCTTGGCGAGCGTTATATCGAGCGGGCGCGATATTTTTACTGCGGTATATTCTCTACTTCGTCGAGGGCCCAGCCCGACGGACTCCAATAAAACGTTCCGGGCAAGCCGGCGGGCGAATCGCGCGACTCTGAGATTACGTAATTTATTTTTCTCGTGGGAGCTGCCAGCAGCTGCGTGCTCTCTCTCTCTCTCTCCTCTTACTCCTCTTTCTGTCGGTGCCGAGACTGCCGAGGATGCGTGAGAGATGCGCGCTGCGACGGCCACGCCGCACGACTCCGCCGTATTTTGAATTAACACGAGGAGAGTTAATTAACTGTTGATCCACGCGGGCTTGTTCCTGAATTCGTAATTCCTATTACGCGCCGCTTTTATAATTAAAATCGGCTTCAATCACCGCGTCTGCCGTTTGCTGCCTATTGGCGCGTTCACCACCGAACTTCGTGTAATTTATCGACTCATTCTCGGAGAAAAGTACTTGCGCAGATTTTTTAAATAAATTAACGCGGATCAAATATTTGCTACGAGATACGTAATTTTTAATGGATATTAAATTACTACGGGAGTTTGTCGATACCGGCAGGATAACTCGTTCGCTCGTTGTTTCCTGAAGGACTTCCGCGCTTCTTTCGAGATTTTCTTTTTCGAGACTCCGTTACCGATGAGAGACATATCTTCAATCACGACGATTGCTGTCCCGATTATTCTCTCGCGTTATAAGAGGGCATTCTATGTGTCAACAGACATTCTCGCATAATAGAGCTTGGCAATAAACAGCGACACCGTGTGCTTTATTCATACGATATACAGGATGTTTCGTGAATAATAAATGGTTTCAATTTATATATATATATATATATATATAT